>NC_090753.1:3576728-3586728 GCF_036898095.1 Palaemon carinicauda | reverse complement strand
TAGGCAGCAAATCTTTTGCCAGGGGTTGGATAAGCATTTTCCTGTACATACACGAAAACCTGTAAAGATAAGGCTTCTACTATAAAGACAGCATGACTCACAAATGAATGACCTAAAAAACATCCTTTGAAGAACCATTTCCTACATGCCTTCATTGAGCTTGGAATTTTTGAGGTCAACTTCAAGTTCCCAAACTGAAATCTTGGTCACCAGGTGTCCATTAATGTACCATTTAGAGTGATTTAAGTAAGTTTCTTAATAATAACACTTTCATTTCACAGCACCATTGTCAGGCAAAAAAAAAAAAAAGACAAAATTATTTGGTTTTATTAGTCGAGTACAAAATGAATGGTAAGAGTTTTTCTTTTTTTTTCATACCTTACTTTAGTATTTTTTGTTAGTAATAATGTAAATAATTAGGAAATCATAACTTTGAAATATATGGAAAATAGTCTCTTTCACTTAAAAAATATTTTTTTCCCTATTTATTTCCTATTTTTGTAATATTACATCAACGAAAGTGATCTAAGTGAGTTTCTCTTTAAAAACATTTTAATTTCATACCGGCATTGTCGGGCAACGAGAGACACACAAGTTTTTGGTTATATCAGTCGATTTGAAAATGATTGGTTACAATTTTTCCATGATGAAAAAAAAATGATGAATTCAGAGAATTATATTTTGTTTACCAGCAGTATCTTCAGAATAGGAACCCAGATGTGAGAATATTTTTGGGCTCAAGCCATGGCGTCCTGATGGAAGGTTCCTTTTTGGTAGCTTCCTCGGGTATATAACTACTAAATATTCCCAGAGAATTTAACCACAGGTTATCACAGAATTCTAACTTCTGGAGCGAGTATCCTAAAGGTTTCCCTTTAAGACATCGTATATCAACAGGGGGACGCATGTATTAACGCGCCACATAGCTATCTACACCCATCATAGAGTTAACACTTCAATGTGTAGGGGTGGAGAATAGCTGGCGAGCCGTTCCACAGCTAATCTCGTTCGTGGCTACTTTTGGTACTCGAGACGTAAACAAACGGGCGCCATTGCTAAATGACGTCACGTCCGTCCTCATCCTTCGCTTAGTAGCTTGCCTTACTAGTCGGATTTTTCCCTGTGCGTATCTTATCGACTTGCATCCTAGCCATGTCTCTACCCTCGGCCTCGCCTTCTTCTGGAAAGTTGAGTACAAGGTTCCAGTATTGTTTAAATAAGCTCTGACCGTAAAGTAACTTTTACTTTTCGAGATATTTTATGTTTTGTGGCAGAGCTGTGCCTCGACCAGACCCGCCATTTTATGGCGTCGCTGTTGTTTTGCATGCCTTATTTAGCTAGCCTCAACAGCGTTTTCCGGCCTCATTAACTAATCGATACTATTAGTTATTTAGTCTTCATAGCTAGGAACTTTATATATCGTGTTTTGACGCCTTGTTATCGGTCATCATCTGACCCCATATCAGTTCGCTAGTCTAGCCCCTAGGCCAGAGCGCCTAACATCAGTGTTCATGCATGATATATTTCAGTGATCCTAGGTTTAGTTATGAAGAAAGTGGTATTATTTTACAATACTGTTGACTGTGATGCAAGTGTTTTCGCCTTCAGGGACCATATAGGGGATAGGTTAGATAGTGTGCCTTTTTAACCTAACCTACACGTAGGACCCCTATATGCTTCCCTCATCCCCTGCCTTAGGGCATCCCCTCTGTGTAGTCTTGCTCCCCCTACCACGTAAGGGGATCAAGCTCATATCAGAGTATCTATCGCTTCTCTGTCCTCCCTAAGGGAATGATCCCCCTTAGGGTTGCGTCCGAGAATGAGGAACGGCATGTCCTTCCTCTATTGCTGGGGCTAGGTCTCTGACCTTTCCTGCAATAGCGATACGTCTTCCATCCTTCCTAGTTCAGGGTGTAACATCCCTGCTCTAGGTTAAGCTTAGGGGGTGTTAGTTCTGTGCCTTGCTGGAACGATACCCATGCACCGTTCTCAGACAGGCTGCCTTACCTCCCCACCTATCTGTTGTATGGCCTAGCCTATACTTAGGTTAGTCTATACCCTTCTGTCCCCTGTCCTACAACTCCTCCTTTGGGTGGAGTGATAGGGCTACCATGAGCTCCTGTGTGCAGTCCGCTCTGGTACATATACCCTTCATAGTGTCCTATGGGGTTAGCCTCTTGATGCGTTTTGTCCACAGGGGTTCTCCCCCCTCTTGGGTGTTCCCTAGCCCTCCCTTGGGCTACCCTGGCTCCCGGCCGTCTACGGCCCCTGCTTCTGGGTGATAGGGCTAGCCTCTATCATGGGTACACCCACTCAGGTGGGATGTCTTGGGGTCCGTGGCCGTACCCTTACATACCTCCTTCTGTCTCTTTCACTATCCTGGTGCCGGTCCCTTGCCGCCTCCCCTGTCGGTGATACCCACCTCCCAACCTTGGTGACACATCCCTTGCCCCCTGGGCCGTCAGTTCTCCGTGTGCCGGGGGACTGCCGCCTCCCGTCGGCGTCCAGCCGATGGCCTTCCCTCATACCTCATAGCTTCGGTCGTCCGTCCATCGGTCCGGCCCCCGGAGTGCCGGCATCCACTGCCGGCAGTCCGGTTCTGCTATAACCCATCCTTGTCTCTGTCACCAAGCCGGCAACCTTCGGCTGCCGGAGACGCCGCTCCCCGCCAGCGTACCGCCGTTGTGCCGGCGGCCGCCATCCTGGTATTACCCCTGACTTATATGATTGTCTTCCCTAATGCCAGAAACTCTGCTGGAGCGGCCCCGGCGTGCTGCCGGTCTGCCGGAGCCTTCCGGAGGCGGCAAAACGACTTGCACCCCTTCTACTAGCTATCATCTCATGCTGATAGCCCTACATTGCAACCAGATAGTTTGATTACATAAATAGATAGGTATTATCTTACCGTTCTATTAGTAACCATGCTGTCTTCTTGCATATCACAGATTTCCAGCATGCTGTGTGTATCTTAGTACGGCTGGTTGCCGGAAACCGTTACCCTATGGGATCTTCTACGTTCCCAATTCTATGGTCTGAGTGGCCTCAGTCCCAGTTTTATATCCTTGGCAATTCCCACTTGAATTCCCACTGCCTTCCTGGCATTCTATGTCGAATTCTGTCCTGTGCCCTCGGTCACAACAAATTGCCTATGGATAAGGTTACGGTAACCAGCCGGGCGGGTTACACGGAGTATGTGTCTATCTCCTTCTTTTCCGCCCATTCTCTGATCATCACATTGTTTATACCACTTAATATTAAATTAAAGATTAATCCTTTAATAATTAACTTTAGAATAGAAGTTATTCTTATGACTCCCCCATACTCATGTTCTCTTTCTCTTACAGGAGGAGCACGTGAAGTGCGACCACGGCTTCTGTGGAGTGAAGCGCCCGCACTTTTATGGGCACACGGCGTGTAGGACTCACGCCCCTTGTGCCAACAAGAGAGGTGATCTGAAGTTTTGGGACCCACAGAACTGTACGGTCTGCCAGGACCGCCTGGTCGAGGCGTTCAATAACCCTCCCTCAGCGGAGGTTAGGGACGCTTCTCGAGAGAAGCTACGCAAATGGGTGCGTGGCTTCCAGAAGAACGCCACTGGACCATACCTTGCCACTGAAGACTTGAGGGCCTTACTGTTCCCAAAGGCATCCCCAGACTCTGTGGTCCCCAAGGATCAGATCCCCACCGTCCAGATCACGGTGGAACCCGATGTTGTCATGGCCCAGTCCATGCACGAGTGTCGCCTAGATACCGACAACGCGGAGCGTATGTCGGAGGTGTCGGAGACAACGGAGAGGAACCTCATGGCCGAAGAATTGGACTATGAGGAGGACCGAGTGAAACACGCCGAGTCGGAGCAAGAGGTCGCTCCGCCTTCCACCACCGCCCCAACTCCTACACCGACGGAAGTATCACTCCCGTCTACCTCCGCCACCCTGGACCCCATCCCAACCAGCGCCTAGGAGATGTTCCATATGCTCGAAGCTCTTATAGACAAGAAACTCCGTGAAACACACGAATACATCAGGACCATGGGAAGTTCCAAGGAGCCGAAAAGGATTTCGGTTAAGGACCTCCCGGCATGCTCGCACGCCAACCCCTGGAGGTATGCTGAGCATATGCCTATCGCAACGGGCAGGATCTTCGTCAGTGAGAAGGTCGGCTCGGTTGCCCTGGAAGAAGTGGAGTTCTTCCCGAGTTTTGAGGCTTATCTGGACTGTTACGTCCGGCTTCGATCCGAACCTGCCTCTAAAGAAGAGACCGAACCTAAGGAGGTGATAGTGTTCGATCTCCCGAAGGCCCAGGCTATGCTGGCCAACGCTTTTAAAAGTAGGGGTTTTACCTGCTCAAAGCTTCCGGCGCTGAGCAAGAAGCACCCTACCTACGTCGCACCAGATGATGCGATCCTCCCCTTCATGGAAAAGGCCTTCGCTGCGGTACACAAGGCAGTGGAAGAAGGGAAACCTTGCCCTGCACTGGAGGAGTGCAGACCCTTCTCCCTGGTTACTCCCCCCGATATTCAATACTGGAAAGATATCCAGCATACTTTCGTGGTGGGAAAACTAGATCCTGACGTTGCTGGACGTCAGTTTAACGAAGACCTCCCGAAACTTAATGACTATCTCCTTCGTCGGGAACAAGACACGAAGGAAAGGCTCGCCGCATCCATGTCCCTCCAGGTACAGCTTGACGTCATGGCCGGTGACACTAGAGTCCCCGACCACTACATGGTGCTCGCCAAAACGCATTTCGCGACTGTAGTTAAGTACTTGTACAGCTTCATGAAGGCTCGGAGAGCCTGTCGTGAATTTGTGTTCTCAAGTGCCACAGTGAGACACGAACCCCGGAGGCTGATTTCCTCCAACATCTGGGGTAAGCACCTCTTTCCCTCTGATCTTGTGAAAGAGATCACCGACAAGGCCGCCAAGAAGAACAGGAACCTTCTCCACAAGTGGGGCATGTCGAAGAAGAGGAAATCCTCTCAGGACGACGGCCCTCAACCTAAGAGGAAATCCTCCAAGCCAAAACCCCAGCAACGTCAACAGAGACGGCAGTTTCCGGGACCCGCTACTCCCCTAGTGGCTGCTCAGCCACAGCAGATCTTTCAGCTGGTCACCCAACTGGTCTTGTCCCAGTCACCGGTTTTCACCCCTGCTTTCGAGCAACAGACGACTACCTTTCGTCTCAAAGGTAGAGGCTCAAGCAGAGGTGCAGGCAGAGACGCATCTCGCCGTCCCTCCAGAGGCAGAGGAGGAAGGGGAGCTAGCGGCCGAGGCAGTAAACCCTCGGGACACCAGAAGCAATGAAGTGCTTCCGGTGGGAGGAAGACTCCGTCATTTCCAGGATCGTTGGACCTTCGATCCCTGGGCACACAGCATCGTCAAGAAGGGTCTAGGCTGGAGTTGAACTCAACCACCCCCAACCTTCCAGCAATTCTTCCAACAATCAACCTCCCTTCTGGAAGAATATGTCCTAGATCTCTTGAACAAGAAGGTGATAAGGAGGATAAAGTCAACCAGGTTCCAAGGGAGACTGTTCTGCGTCCCCAAGAAGGACTCCCACAAGCTCAGAGTCAGTCTAGACTTATCCCACCTCAACAAGTTCATAGCGAACAACAAGTTCAAGATGCTGACTCTTCAACAGATAAGGACCCTTCTGCCTCAAGGTTCTTACACGGTCTCCATAGACCTGGCGGATGCCTACTGGCACGTTTCAATGAACCACCACGCTTCCTCCTACCTAGGATTTCGACTCAAAGGAAAAGCTACGCCTTCAGGGCCATGCCCTTCGGCCTCAACGTGGCCCCTCGGATCTTCACAAAGCTGGCGGACGCCATCGTACAACAGCTTTGCCTCCGAGACGTCCAGGTGATGGCCTACCTCGACGACTGGCTAGTCTGGGCTCCATCGCCCGAGGATTGTTTAAGATCCTGCAACAAAGTCTCCCAGTTCCTAGAACACCTGGGATTCAAGATAAACGCAAAGAAATCTCGCCTCTCTTTAGCTCAGAAGTTCCAATGGTTAGGAATCCAGTGGAACCTTCAGTCACACCGCCTTTCCATCCCCCAGAAGAAAAGGAAGGAAATAGCAGGGTCTGTCAAGCGACTGCTGAAATTCAAACGGATCTCAAGACGTCAGCAGGAACGAGTTCTAGGCTCTCTACAGTTCGCCTCAGTGACAAACCCAGTGCTACGTGCACAGCTAAAGGATGCCGCAGGAGTCTGGAGACGTTCCGCATCCATCGTTCGAAGAGACCTCAAGAGACGGCTCCCAAACAGACTTCGGCTGCTCCTCAAGCCGTGGTCGGAAGCAAAGGCCCTGAAAAGGTCCATCCCTCTTCAACACCCACCTCCATCACTCAACATCCACACGGACGCTTCGTTGGAGGGTTGGGGAGGTCACTCCCACCAAAAACAGGCTCAAGGCACATGGTCTCCCCTATTCAAGACGTTTCGATCCATATTCGTCTAATCCTAGACAACTCGGTGGTAGTTCGATGTCTCAATCGCCAAGGCTCAAGATCGCCACAGATAAATCAGGTGCTTCTGACAATCTTCCGTCTGGAAGAGAAGAAGAAATGGCACCTGTCTGCAGTTCACCTACAAGGATTCCGCAACGTGACGGCGGACGCTTTATCCCGGACAAGCCCGATAGAGTCGGAATGGTCTATAGACGCAAGATCATTCTCCTTCATCTCTCACCAAGTCCCAGAACTTCAGATCGATCTCTTTGCAACAAGCGACAACAATCAACTTCCTCGATATGTGGCCCCGTACGAGGACCCCAAGGCAGAAGCAGTGGACGCCATGTCACTGGACTGGAACAGATGGTCCAAGATCTACCTGTTCCCTCCCACCAACCTTCTGCTGAAAGTCCTCTCCAAGCTGAGAACCTTCAAAGGGACAGCGGCCCTAGTGGCTCCCAAGTGGCCCCGGAGCAATTGGTACCCCCTGGTCCTGGAGTGGCAGCCCACGCTGATCCCTCTCCCGGGCCCAGTTCTCTCCCAGCAAGTACAGAAGTCGACTGTCTTCGCTTCATCATCGAAAATCAGGGACCTTCATCTCATGATTTTCCCTCCCTAGCCGCGAAGAAAAGGTTTGGGATCTCGAAGAAAAGTCTAGACTTCCTCGAGGAATACAAGACCGAATCCACACGACGGCAATACGAATCATCCTTGAGAAAAGGGGTCTCATTCGTCAAGGCAGAAAATCCTACGGAAATCACCATTGATTTTTGCATGTCCTTCTTTATTCACCTTCATAGACAGGGCTTGGCAGCCAACACGATTTCTACTTGCAAATCGGCCTTGACTAGACCACTGATGTATGCCTTCCAGATTGATCTGTCCAACGACATCTTCAATAAACTGCCGAAAGCATGCGCTCGTCTACGCCCAGCACCCCCACCAAAACCGATCTCCTGGTCTCTGGACAATGTGCTCCATTTTGCCTCCAACTTGGACAATGATTCGTGCCCTCTCAAGGATCTGACTCAAAGAGTTATCTTTCTTATTGCTCTTGCCTCAGGAGCCCGAGTCAGCGAAATAGTGGCATTATCAAGGGACGAGGGCCACATTCTGTTTACAGATTCAGGTGACCTTACCCTCTTCCCGGATCCGACGTTTCTCGCCAAAAACGAATTACCCACCAAAAGATGGGGCCCTTGGAGAATATGCCCCTGAAAGAAGATGCCTCTCTATGTCCAGTAGAGAGCCTCAAGGTCTATCTTCGTAGAACTTCGGACTTTGGTGGAGGCCAACTCTTCAAAGGAGAAACATCGGACAGCGACCTGTCACTGAAACAACTAAGAGCGAAAATCACCTACTTCATTCACAGAGCGGATCCTGACAGTACACCCGCCGGTCACGATCCTAGAAAAGTTGCATCGTCTCTGAATTTCTTTCAGAGTATGGATTTCAAAACCCTTAAGAGTTTCACAGTCTGGAAATCCTCGCGTGTTTTCTTCAAACATTATGCGAAACAAGTGCATGAAGTCAATCATTTTTTGGTAGCCGCAGGTAGTGTTATGAAACCTGCACCTAACTCTGCATAGAACAGTGAGTTACTTGGGACTCTAACTCCTCGGGTGCCTATGTTGACCCTCGCGTGATACGTAGTGATTTCAAAGACACTTAGTGTTTTTTCATATACTGTTCTTCTCCCAGGTGAAATGTCATAGTCGTCACACGAGTGCCGCATGCCTAGAGCATGATGTGTTTTAATTTTAAAAGACTGACGTTCCTCTGGAACGAGTGCCTACTAATAATTTGAAATTCTCTTTCAGATTCAAGAGCAAGTCTTTCATTACTATGTACATTATAATTTGTTGTAAATTACTTTTACATATTTATTGCATTTAATTAATATATTCTGCAATTTTGAAATAAAATTTCTATTTTATTACTAGTGCGTCTCAATCCGCTCCTACTTATACTATGAAATATACGACTGTCATAGTTTTATTATCCCCTTCCTCTTATATTCGATGAAGATTACTAAGGTTTCAACCCTTATTATATACTCACCTGTGCAATGTAATATTCCTACACGAATACTTACTTATTTCATACCTTAGAGACCAGACGATTCTCTATTAACATACAGTGCCTAACCACCACTTGTCTGCCCTTGAGAATGTTCCTATATGAATGCCAACCATTCAGTCTTGTCTCCGAGTTCTTCATGTTCTCCCAGCAAGGTGAGTAGCCCTTCGATGACCACTTTGATCTTCAGCATGGCCCGTGGGGACTTCACTGCCAGGGGGGCAGGAAGTTCTCTTCCCTACGGTTCTTCTATTAAGATTACTATGCTAACCTGTTCAAAGCCCTCGGCACTTACACTAAAAAGGAGAAAATCTACCTCGATACATTGATTCTCTGGTATTCTTCCATCAGGACGCCATGGCTTGGGCCCAAAAAACGGATTTTGAGCGAAGCGAAAAATCTATTTTTGGGTGAGATAGCCATGGCGTCCTGATGGACCCTCCCTGGTACTTCGTCCAGTTTTTTCAGGTCCCACCCTGTTCTGCTGTATCATGGTGATCGGCAAGCAACTGGCTTCAGGATGAGGACGGACGTGACGTCATTTAGCAATGGCGCCCGTTTGTTTACGTCTCGAGTACCAAAAGTAGCCACGAACGAGATTAGCTGTGGAACGGCTCCCCAGCTATTCTCCGCCCCTACACATCGAAGTGTTAACTCTATGTGGGGTGTAGATAGCTATGTGGCACGTTAATACATGCGTCCCCTGTTGATATACGATGTCTTAAAGGGAAACCTTTAGGATACTCGCTCCAGAAGTTAGAATTCTGTGATAACCTGTGGTTAAATTCTCTGGGAATATTTAGTAGTTATATACCCAAGGAAGCTACCAAAAAGGAACTTTCCACCAGGACGCCATGGCTATCTCACCCAAAAATAGATTTTTTACTTCGCCCAAAATCCGTTATTTTCTATGGTTGCAACCTCTCTAAAATCTTGGCTAACTGACTAAGACGGTTACGGTTCTTTCCCTTTGCCTACACAGACACCGAATATTCTGACCTAATCTTTATAGATTCTCCTCTGTCCTCATACACCTGACAACACTGAGATTACCAAACAATTCTTCTTCACCCGCGTGATTAACTACAGCACTGTAATGGTTCAGTGGCTATTTTCCTCTTGGTTAGGGAAGAAGAGACTCTTTAACTATGGTAAGCAGCTCTTCTACGAGAAGGACACTCCAAAATCAAACTCTTATTATTATTATTATTATTATTATTATTATTATTATTATTATTATTATTATTATTATTATTACATGCTAAGCTACAACCCCAGTTGGAAAAGCAAGATGTTATAAGCCCAGGGGCCCCAGCAGGGAAAATAGCCCAGTGAGGAAAGGAAACTAGGAAAAATTAAATATTTTAAAAACAGTAACTATATTAAAATAAATATTTCATATATAAACTTTAAATAATTTAACAAAACAAGAGGAATATAAATTAGATTGAAGAGTGTG
>NC_090753.1:3566728-3571728 GCF_036898095.1 Palaemon carinicauda | reverse complement strand
CAACAATTTAACCTTTTTGAAATCCAGCTTGTTCATATGTCAGCTTTTCACAAATTTTTCCCTCTAGTCCGTTTATAATGAGCATACTATATATTTTCATGACAACTGAGGTAGGTGTGATGCCTCTGTAATTGTTACAACCAGTCAGATCTCTTTTTCCATTTTCAACATCACTCCAACATCCCATTCATCAGTTTTTGCTTTTCCACGCCATAATCTACAAAATAATCTTGTAAGTATTCTGGAAGACCCTGCATTTGCAGTCAATATCACTTTAACAGTTATTCCATCATATTCAGGGGCTTTCCATATCTTGAGTTTTTAATGATATCTTCGCCTTCAAAAACACTGAATTCATTCATAAGCACCACAAGGTCTTCCTCATCTTCAGCTATATCGGTCAAATTACTCCCTTCATATATCATATCTATGACCCCTAAAATGTTACATTCTACGTTGCCTTTCTTCATCTTTAGTTGTTATAACATTCCCATCTCTCCTTTTGATAGGTATATGCTTCTACTTTGCTCCAGTAGAGATTTTATTAATAATTCTCTGAACAATTCTTACACAAAATCTACCCCCGGAATTCATATCTTTGTCAGCCACATCTGCTTTCTAGTTTAAATATTCTCTTCATTCATTCTTATTTTTGTTTACCTTGTATTTAAGCTCAATATCTATTAAATAAAGTTCAGTTGCATTCACCTCAACTCTTATTTACAACCTAACTGCTCAGTCGCACATTAGTGATTAAGAGAGTGACCAGCTACTACCTCCTTCCCCATAATTGCAGTGTCTTACTGTATGTTGTTGCCCCTCTCTGACCCCGTCTCTCCTACTAATGCAACTCCAAAGAAATTATTGAACTTCACCAGTACAGAGGCATTCTCCTGGTTTCAGTCGCAGAGGTCCAGTTAATATCAAAGGCATGACTGGCTCAACCACCAAAGCAGACAAGTCATGGGGACACTTTGCGGGATATCTCTGAATGGCTTTGCATGCAAGGGGACACCTCAATAGCGTATGACAGCCTCAAAACATAACTCCTTTAGCAGTACTCCCCATCACAAGCATGCAGTATAGCCAAACATCCTCAGCTCTCTCAACAACTGTTGGTGGAACAAAAAGTATAGGTCGCACTCAGGGAAATAGCCAGTATCGATCACTTGTAACCTGCCGCAGACATCTCTCCTCAGGAGGGGAACCTACTTTGCGCCCTTTGGGTATGACACTTACCCGAGCCTGTACATACTGCTATACCTAATATTGATATTCAGCCAATGTAGTACTTGATAACCAAAGGTGATGCCATTATGGCCAGCCACTTCACTTTCGAGACCATCATCTACGCCTAAACTCCTGACATTGAGGACAACTATTCAACATCGAGCAAAGCTGACGTGAATGCGGTGGGACTCATATGCCCAACCTATGAATTTCCGGAGCAGCAACAAATCCGTTCACCACCCACCAATTTTTCACTCCACAACCAACTTCTGCAGCCTCTTACTGACACCCATTGGCTATAGTTATGCTACTACCACTTCAGATTCTGGGCTACTGCAAAGAAATGTGCAAACAGTTGTCGTAGGCTATTGCTTGTGGGAGTAGCCCTGTCATTAATCTCCATTTTTCACATGATGCAAGTATCGTTTTGCGATTTTTAGTAGACATGGGTGCTTGCCATTCCCTTCTGCAAAGGCCACTCTCCAGGACAATACATAGTCAGCCTGGTCGCTGCCAATATATCTACGATACCCACTCACAGTTATGAAAATCTCCAAAAATCATTTGAAAGTGCCCAATATAATTGGAATATTCTTGTGCATGATACATTGCCAATCCTCAGTGCAGATTTTTTCTCATATCATATTTCGACCTCCTGGCTGATATTGCTCATCAGCATTTAATCAACACAGACTCTTACTCATGACACCTCTTCAACCCGTCTACTCGTACCTTGATCTCCATATCATCTTACCCTCACCCACTTCCTCAAATCATACCCTGAAGTCTTCTATTCAAAACTTAACTAATATTTAACTAAGACAACATTTGCCAGATTTATATGTCTAGCACCAGATCGTGTGGCCGCCGCAAAATAAATGCTCTCGGAAATGGACGAAATGGGCCTTTTCCAAAAGGCTTTAAGCCCATATTTGTTACCCATACACATCGTCCTGAAGAAAGATCGCTCTTAACATCTGTGTGGAGATTACAGGCACTTTAACATACAGACAGAACGGGATCACTACCCCCTTCCAAACATCGCTGACGTGACCTACACTTGCATAATGCGAAGGGTTTCTCCATGCTATACCTGTATAAAAGGTATTATTCTGTGCAAATAAACACAGAAGACGAACCCAATTCCACCGCCAACACCACTTCAGTACATACATCTCCAATGTTTTGTGTTCGTAATGAGGGGCCACTTTTCAACAAATCATGGTTTACATCTTAGGGGACCTCCCCCTATGTGTATGTTACATGGATGACATACTTGTGTTCTCTTCTTCTAAAAAGGAACACCTACATCACTTATGCATCACTCTCGACCCCCTAAAATACATCGGCCTTTTAGTCTGGTACAATAAGTGTACCTTTGGCACCAAACAAAAATTATTCCTAGGGTACTGCTACACTCTTGAAGTAGTCCACCAGAGAGGAAAGTTGCCATTCAGAACTTTCCCACTCCCTCGACCGTTAATAATTATCACTAATTGTTGCTAGCCATTGCTGCCACTCTTGCACCCCTCTACACCTCCCTTAAGGGTGAGTCAAAAGACCTGAAGTGGGTCCCTTTCAAGAAGCGGCCTTCTGCAAAGGAAAAAAGGTCCTATCAACGGCTGCTGTCTCCAACTTTTCCTGTGCTACATGACCCTCTCCTCTCTCCACTGATGGCAGGAACATCGCAGTTGGTCAATGGTTTGCCATACCCATTTACCGATATGGAATTTGGCTAATCAACCTTCAACGATGAATTTCTGGTGGTGAATTTAGCTATCCACCACTTTTGCCAATTCTTAGAAGGTATGCATCTGTCATTATCCTGTACCACATGCCTCTGGTGCACGGCTTCACTGGACAGTCCAACGCCTGGTCCACCTGTCAGTGCATACATCTTTTTGCTGTTACTTTTTACAATTTCCCCCTTCAACACGTCCTTAATAAAATTAATCTTATTGCCGAGTTGCTGTCAAGAAACACATTCTAAGCATGTAAGTCATCCAACAAATCCCTCCTTTGGGAAGACGTCCCGCTCGACGGTTGAAATTGCAACCTCCTTTGTGATGTCAGTATTTGTAGACAAAGACCATAGAACCCTGCACCCATGCACTGACAGGTGTTTAACTTCATTCATGACCTTTCACATCCCCTATGCAGATCTGCTGTAGAGCTACTCAAAATGAAGTTCATTTGCCATGGCATTACTAAGGATGGTAAGAATTAAATCCACTCTTGTGCTTCGTGCTAAGCCTCACAAGTACATCGATACATATATTCAGGAATAGGCACCTTTCTTCAACCTTAGTATCGTTTTACCCATATTCAAGTAGACATAGAATGTCCCCTACCACATCACAAGGACATCGTTGCCTATTTACTGTCATTGACCACTCCCCTCGCTAGCCTGAATGTATTCCCATGGAAAAGGTAGCATCAGCTTCCATGGTCGCTAGCAAGATTTGGTACCACTTAGTATATTAGCTCTCACATGTGTAACTCTTTAACTTCTCAATTGTGGACATCATTAGCGAATCTCCTGGGAGTCACCCTACATCAGACAACTGCTTACACCTCTGCTGCCAACGGAATGGTTGAACGTATTCATTGTACCCTCAAAGCAGCTGACTCAAACGGCCCTGCGTATGTTGTACCACGACTTCTTGGTTGTTTCTGCCATTTTTTTTTTCCGTAACAACCTCCTTTGATAATATGCAACGCCTATGTCACATTATCGGGAAATTTACTACTTGCCGTCAGACTTACAAACACTCAGCGAAGCAATACATACCGACAGATCTGTACTCAGCAACGTGCGTTTTCTTGTGCAACAACGGAAGAAGCTACCACTAATACACTTTCCATGTGATTTGTCGTACACTGAAGGCTTTTGTAATCAGCATTTGTGTCAAAGACTTAGTCTCCATTGAATACCTATGACCTGCATATCACCTGCCAGATGACTCGCCTACAGTATACCTCTCAGGAGTCGGGCACCCTATTTCCCATGTATGTCCAATATAGTGTGTGTGTGGGGGGGGGGGGGGGGGGCATACACCGCGCATGTTTCCTTCATGCTCGTACATATTAACAGTTTTGGTTTTGTCTTATCACTCGCTCTTCCCTGCACTGTTAATAAATCAACCTGTGTAAGCTTGATGGCTCGTTTAATTTTGATGAAATTTTTGTGATGTTCTTGCTCGCATGTCATGGTATTTAAGTTCGATGTCTGTTAATAAACTTCCATATCATCCACCTTGCCTCTCACTTATAACCTAACTACTCACTCGAACAAGATACACAAATCTATCCAGACACAGCAAAAAGAATAAAAACAATACCCTAACAACTAATAAACAAACACACCCAGAATTAATGATAGTGACCGAAAACTGTTATTGGACTAAACGCCCCCACCCCCCCAAAAAAGGCTTCTCTTGTAATTTTTTTTGGGTTTAGCTCTAACTTTACCTAAAGTGTCTGAACTACTACTGGAATATTATTTTATTACAGATGTATGTTGTAATTTATTTCAAAATTGATTGGGAAATATAAAGTGTTTCCTGAAATATATTAAGATCTTTATAATAATTTTCAAAATAGATCACTTCATATCTATATTTAAATTTAGAAATATGTAAATTATAAGAAAATAACTTATTTGCAGAAGCATTGCAGTGAATATTTTGATAACAAAGTTGGAAGCAAGAGAATTCATAGAACTAGAGATTAACGAAAAATATCCTTTTTTTTCACTTACCTGAAATCTT
>NC_090753.1:3551728-3561728 GCF_036898095.1 Palaemon carinicauda | reverse complement strand
CCTAAACAAGGATCTCACACAGGCTCGGTTTCTCAAAACATGATGACTCCACTAATTGAGACGATGACATCTTGGTCAAAACAGAACAGTTCCCTTATCACGGCAGGCACTCCCATTGAGTCTTGGCTCTATCAGAATTCTGGTCTTCTCTGTTTCTAATCTTGTTAGGACTTGAATCATATCTGCTTCGGACATAGTTCCTCTCTTGTTTTATGTCCTGTCCTATCTCTCTTGGACGACTGCTTCTTGAAGTTTATAGGCGGAGTTCATTACAGTGGGCAGTGGTCATTTCCACAGAAGGCGTTCGTTATAACAATTCTGTATCTCTATTGGCTTCCTCAAAAACGCCCACTTCGATCACACCATGGAAGCTTCTAGAAAACCTTTCTGATGCAATCTGGACCACGTGTAAAGTCGTAACAAAAGGGCAGCACATGTCCTTCCATGAGGGCATATATCCTAAACAAGGATCTCACACAGGCTCGGTTTCTCCAAATATGATGACTCCACTAATTGAGACGATGACATCTTGGTCAAAACAGGACAGTTCCCTTATCACGGCAGGCACTCCCATTGAGGCCTGGCTTACTTCCAAAATGATGACGACAGTAAAGTGATGACATTTTTGCCCAAACAGTGTTGTAGTAGAATCACGTCTCGCCTCGCTGCTTACACTTTGGGAATAAATATTTTTGTCTTTTAAAACATATTCTTTTAAAAGTATTGTATATACTCATAACACTGTGCTGTAAATTGATACTTTTAAAAAAATTTATTGACCTAAGGGGCAAAATATGTGGTAAGAGCCTCAATCGCAGATTCACTAGTATCACCGGTAGGTTGTAGTGTCTTAAACACTTCCCAATCCTCTCTACCGGATGAATGCAGTAATAATGCCTTCTTTTGTGCATCTTTCAAAAAACCTGAAGCTTCAATGTAAATCTTAAACTCTTCACATCACTGTTGCTCTCACGTTGCAATGAAATTGGGTTTAGCAACAATGCTGAACTTCTCTGGATGCTTAATGTCCAGGGTAATTTTTACTTCTTACCTGAATTATGTTAGTCAAAGGAAATCTACAAAATTAACTAGTTACTCACTAACAAAGTTAACTCTAACCTAGTTTCTATGTTAATTTTACCTATGGTGTGTTTATGCAACTAGCCAAAGGTAGTTTACACTTTATGTTATATACAAACTATGACTGTCTTGTTCTGAAATTTTACTACCTAATGCCTACTGGTAACAAATTTCAATCATACCTTGATTTTTTCAAACCTATATAATATACACATAGGATGGTTGCTTCTTTCTTGACATTAAGCTTGACTGTAGAAATGTGTTGTGTGCATTCCTTTTGTTTACTGCGTACCTGCTGCTTCGTCATGGGGGCCTTCATCTAGTAGTCTCTTCTGCTGTTGATTTTCTCTGCATGGGTTTCTTGTCACCTCTTTGCCAAATTTTTATGTATGTTATTGGTTATCCAAAGGGGAATGGTACCTTCATACATACCTGGAATAATATCCATTCATTAGTGTTGTTCTACATATCATCGGATGTCACCGATTGTTTTTGATGGGGTTTAATGATACGTTTGTATTCTTAAAATACATTTCTTCCTTTAGGCTTACATTGCTACTCAGTTCTCAAAAGCTTATCTAAAAAACTTTTGACTATCGAGTGAGAATATATAAACAAAACTCGCACACATACATACAAAAACTAAAAGTGAGCATCGCTCACAAAAAGATCAAATCCTACTGCAATACAGAAGTAAGAAGAATCATATCGTAACTTTAGGACAATTAATGAATGACTAAATCCATCGTAACATACGCTACTACACTTATGAACTATGCCGAAACACGTTCTAGCAATGCTATATTTTGCAACATTATTCGTAATACCCGTAGCGCATATAGTATTACAGTGCAATATATATAACAGGTGACGTCTAACACATATTCAGGTGACTCTTACTTGGTGGGAATCTGTCCATTTCTACAGACAAAATATAAAGGGCGAACGCTCAATTTTCTGACAGGTACTAGCTGGACAAGAGTGAATCATGTGGACACATTCCTTCTTTTAAATGGTAGATTTCAAAGTATGAGAGCCAACATGGCTGCCAGTGACGTGTAGACTGTTCACATGCTGAGACTTCAGGTAATACTTTAATTGGATAGGAATTGGGATGTTTATCTGTCCAATGCCAGTGACACCGATTATGACTTGTTTCCTCTCGCACAAAACTATTTCATTGTAGGATACTGTATAAGGTAGCAACTTCCCGATACTCAATTTGTCTCTCTATTACACGTGTTTCACTATCTTATTATACTTGTTAACGAATTAGACATAATTCACCTATCTCTCTCTCTCTCTCTCTCTCTCTCTCTCTCTCTCTCTTAATTATTGAAATAACCCTATTCATGACATACATATACACGCACACACACAAATATATATATATATATATATATATATATATATATATATATATATATATATATATATATATATATATATATATATATATATATATATATATATATATATATATATATATATATATATATATATATATATATATATATATATATATATATATATATAAAACGGATTTTGAGCGAAGCGAAAAATCTATTTTTGGGTGAGATGGCCATGTCGTCCTGATGGAAGTTCCTATAGGGTAGCTTCCTAGGGTATATTACAACTACGGCGATATTCCCAGAGAATTTACCTTAAGGTACCAGAATTCTAACTCCTGGAGCGAGTATCCCTCGTGAAAGGGATATCGCGACATATCAGAGGACGTATTCTAGACACGCCACATGGCAATCTACATCCTGGACAGAGATTTCGTTTCGTAGGAGGTGATTGGCGAGATACGAATTCGGGAAAGAAAAAGGGGAGCCGCTCCCAAGGCTTCCCTATCCTCCGATTCGTATGCGTGCCTGGCGCCAATCCTGGCGCCATCTGTATTCCTTGTAGCGTACACGAGGTGCTACAGATACTGTATGTAGGGAGGGGTCCTACAGCCCTTTCTTAGAAAGGCAAGGGCGGGTCCATCAGGACGACATGGCCATCTCACCCAAAAATAGATTTTTCGCTTCGCTCAAAATCCGTTTTTTAGGCTCAAGCCATGTCGTCCTGATGGAAGTGTACCAGAGCATTACTGTATCTGTGGATTCTCATAACGTGCCGTACTCCCCGGAGGTAATTTTTTCCCGGTCGACTAGACCTAGAGACCTAAGATGTTACCGTTATACATCTTTTCAACTAACTATAAACTATGTTAGAGCTTCCTGCCCCCTACAGGGAAGAGTCCTACTAGACTCTGGAATAGTCTCGAAGAGTACATATACCTATGTATGAATACCAGGCAAGCTAATATAGTGGTCTCGGCCTATATTAAGTAAAGCATAGTTTGTATAGAACCACTGCGTCAATATATATTGACCAGTTCTCCGCACAATACTTGTATTGGACAAAGGTTTATATCCGCATAGGAGGTAACTAATAAAACCGCCCTCGTCCCTTTATGGGACGGAGTCCTCCCATTAGGGGACTTACATAAACCAATGCAACATAGCTTGCATAACAGAACAATGCTATCAGAATTATCCCAGATAAGATACATAGAATTAAATGCTCAATTATACCAATAAATTGACACAGGTGAAAGAGACGCAAGGTTCTCAAGAACAAGTTTATTGACAGACAATAAACAGACAGGTTAACAACAAATATATATATATATATATATATATATATATATATATATATATATATATATATATATATATATATATATATATATATATATATATATATATATATATATATATATATATATATATATATATATATATATATATATATATATATATATATATATATATATATATATATATATATATATATATATATAAAAGAGGATAACCCAAAACTTTAAGCATAAGTATGATAGTAAACAGAACTTCTTTATCTGAAAGAAAAACCATTAAACGCCACTTAATAAGATACCGAGGTATCAAGTCATAAAAGTCTGTATTACAAATCAATAACATTAGCGTTAGAAACGCTCGGCACACATGTCTGTACTTATGCTAGGTTCACCTTTGAAAGATGGAACAGTCTATGTAGGCACTTGGTGCCCTCCTTTAGTTTGTAGTACAGTATGTATCTACACACTCACCCTGGACTTCATCGTCCCAATTAAGACCACTGTTCCTCGCAGAGTTAAACAGTAGGGTTAACTACACGACCCACTGCTACCACAGATCTCTTACGTTCTTCTACTTGCTTCGCATAGTGGCGAAAGAACACCCTGGAAGACTTCCAGCCCGTGTATGAACGGAGATGTTCAAAATCCATACAATTAAAGAAATTTAGGGATGAGGCAACTTTCCTCGGATCGTGACCTGCGGGTGTACTGTCAGGATCCGCTCTGCGAATAAAATATGTGATTTTCGCTCTGAGTTGATTCAGAGATAAATTTGAGCCTAATGTTTCTCCCCTGAATAGTTGACCACCCTTGAAGTCTGAAGTTCTACGAAGATAGACCTTTAGGCATTCTACTGGACATAGAGATGCATCTTCTTTCAGAGGGCAGATTCTCCAGGGACCCCACCTGTTGGTGGGTAACTCATTCTTGGCGAGAAACGTAGGATCCGGAAACAGGTTCAGATCCCCTCCATCCAGGAACTGAACACGACCTGCCTCTCTCGAGAGGGCTACGATCTCACTAACCCTGGCCCGGACGCGAGTGCAAATAGGAAAATAACTTTTTGCGTCAAATCCTTTAACGCACATTCTTCATTGCTCAACAGGGAGGCGAAATGAAGAACTTTGTCTAAAGACCATGAGATTGGCTTTGGAGGTGCTGAAGGTCTGAGCCTAGCGCAGGCTTTCGGAACTTTATTAAAGATCTCGTTACCTAGGTCAATCTGGAAGGCAAATAAAATGGGTCTCATCAAAGCAGATTTACACACTGAAATCGTGTTAGCTGCCAATCCTTGGCCATGGAGGTGGATGAAGAAAGATAAGCAGAAATCTGTTGAGATCTCCTGCGGATTCTTTGCCTTTACAAAGGCCACCCATTTTCTCCAAGATGACTCATATTGCCTTCTAGTCGATTTGCACTTATATTCTTCTAGGAAGTCTATGCTGGCTTTCGAAATCCCGAAACGCTTTCTCACCGCAAGGGCGAGAAAATCATGAGCTGCAGGGTCCGGGTTTTCTGTAATGAAGCGCAGACAGTCGACTTCTGGACTCGCTGGGTCAGAACTGGATGTGGTAGCGGCACAAACTCCATCTGTAGTTCCAACGCCAAGGGGAACCACATACTGTTCGGCCACTTGTGGGCCACTATTGCCGCTACCCCCTTGAAGGATCTCAGTTTGTTGAGGACCCTCAACAGAAGGTTGTGAGGAGGGAACAGATAAATCCTGGACCATCTGTTCCAATCGAGGGACATCGCGTCCACTGCTTCCGCTAAGGGGTCCTCGTACGGGGACACGTACAGGGGCAACTTCTTGTTGTCTTTCGTCGCAAAGAGGTCTATCTGCAGTTCTGGGACTTGATTCAGAATGAAGGAGAATGATCCTGCATCTAAGGACCATTCCGACTCTATCGGTGTGAACCTGGATAGAGCGTCCTCTGTCACATTGCGGACTCCTTGAAGGTGAACTGCCAACAGGTACCACTTCTTCTTTTCCGCCAATCGGAAAATGGCTAACATCACTTGGTTGAGAGGTGGTGACCTCGACCCTTGTCGATTCAAGCATCTCACAACCACCTCGCTGTCCATCACCAATCTTATGTGGATCGAGTGACGCGGGGAGACTTTCTTTAAGGTAAGGAGCACTGCCAGAGCTTCTAGAAAGTTTATATGAAAGGTCCTGAATAGCTTGGACCAAGTCCCCTGGACTTTTTTCCGATGAGAGTGACCTCCCCATCCCTCCTTTGAGGCGTCTGAGTGAATAGTTATCGACGGGGGAGGTGGCTGAAGAAGAACCGACTTCTTTAGATGTCTGGCTTGGGACCAAGGCCTGAGAAGAGTACGTAGCCGAGGCGGCACTGGTCTTCTCAGATCTCTTCGCGCGTTTGATGCATACCTTCTCCAAACTCCGGTTGCATCCTTTAGCTGTGCTCTTAGCACTGGGTTTGTCACTGAAGCAAACTGGAGAGAGCCTAGTACCCTCTCCTGTTCGCGTCTTGATATCCTTTCGGAATCTAGAAGTCTCTTGACAGAGCCCGCTATCTCCTTCCTTTTCTTCGTCGGGATGGAGAAACTGTGTGACAAAAGGTCCCAGTGGATTCCCAGCCACTGGAACCTTTGGGATGGAGAAAGTCGAGACTTTTTTCTGTTGATCTTGAAGCCTAGGTACTCTAGGAACTGGATCAACTGACTGGAAGCTTGCAAGCATTCGGTCTCGGATGCTGCCCACACCAGCCAGTCGTCCAGGTAGGCTACTACCTGAATTCCCTTTAGGCGTAATTGTTTGAGAGCTGCGCTCGCAAGCTTCGTGAAAATCCTTGGTGCTATGTTTAGCCCGAATGGCATGGCTCTGAAGGCGTATAGTCTCCGTTGTAGCCTGAACCCTAGGTAGGGGGAGAGTCGACGGCTGATTGGAATGTGCCAATAGGCGTCTGACAAGTCTATAGAGACTGAGTATGCCCTCTCGGGCAGTAAGGTCCTTATGTGTTACAGTGTTAGCATCTTGAATTTGCAATTCACTATGAACTTGTTGAGTGGCGACAAGTCCAGAATGACTCTGAGCTTTTCCGAGTCTTTCTCGGGAACACAAAACAGCCTCCCTTGGAATTTGATGGACTTCACCTTTCGGATCACCTTTTTCTCCAACAGTTCTTGAACGTACTCCTCCAGAACGGGGGTGGAGTGTTGGAAAAACCGAAGGCATGGGGGGGGGTGGAGTGCTGTACCAGCTCTAGCCCAGTCCATTCTTGAGTAGGCTTTGGGCCCAGGGATCGAAGGTCCAGCGATCCCAAAATTTCATCAGTCTCCCTCCTACCGGTATCGTTTCACTTGGACTGCCGTCCTGAGGTCTTGCCTCCCTGACCACGACCACCTCTGAATCCCCTTCCCCTTGAGGGGCGCCTAGACGAGCCTCTGGCTGTTCCTCTAGGTTTTGCACGAAAGGAAGAAGACTGTCCTTCGAACATTGGGGTGAATGTGGATGACTGACCTGGCACAGCCTGGGGAACCCACTGAAAAGTAGTCGGGGTTTGTGCCACCATCTGGGGCACTAGAGGCAATGGCAATTGCAGTTGCTGTTGCTGTTTAAAAGGCTTGGCTGACCGAGACGGTAGCCTAGTCCTCATATTCTTCCTCTTTGGTTGAGGACCCTCATCCGGGGAAGATTTTCTTTTGATAGCCAGGCCCCACTTCTGGAGAAGGTTTCTATTCTCCACGGCGGCCTTATCAACAACCTCTTTGACCACATCGGTAGGGAAATGGTCTTTTCCCCAAATGTTGGAGGAGATTAACTTCCTTGGCTCGTGTCTCACCGAGGCCCCGGTGAACACGAACTCCCTGCAAGCTCTCCTTGCCCTGACGAAGCTATAAAGGTCCTTCGTTACTGTGGCTAGGTGAGACTTAGCCACTACCATGAACATTTCATGGACCTTGGGGTCACTTGCCATCGTCTCAAGAGTAGTCTGATGAGACATTGAGGCAGCCAGTCTTTCTTTTGTCTCGAACTCTCTTCGTAAAAGAGAGTCGGACAGCTTGGGGAGGTCCTCGCCGAATTGCCGTCCGGCAATATCAGCCTCCAACTTTCCCACTGAGAATGTCAGATGGACATCCTTCCAGTCTTTGTGGTCCATAGGCAGGGCCAGCGACAAGGGTTTACACTCCTCCAGGGAGGGGCAAGGCTTGCCGGCCTCGACTGCCTTTAGGACAGCCGCAAACCCTTTCTGTAAAAAGGGGAAGGCTCTAGCAGGAGAGGACGCAAAAGAAGGGAGCTTCTGGTTCAATGCAGCTACCTTCGAGTTAGAAAAGCCCCTCTCTTTCATCGAGGATGAAAGTAGGGCTTGAGCCTTAGCGTGGTCCATAATTATGACCTCCTTCGGCTCTGTCTCCTCCCTTGAAGCTGGTTCTTTTCTCAGCCGGACATAGCAGTCCGGATATGATGCCTTGCTGGGCCAAAATTCCACCTCCTCTAGTGGAACTGAACCCAGCTTATCCGAGATGACGATCTTTCCAGTCGTCATTGGCATGTGCTCAGCATACCTCCAGGGGTTAGCATCTGAGCATACAGGAAGGTCTTTCACATTGAGCCCTTTCCGGGGCCCACGTGATTCTGCCAGGGACTGCATACGCAGTTCCATAGCAACCGCCTTCTCCTGATTCTCCTTCTGCATTTGTTGGATCATTCCAACAATGGAGGAGAGGGCCTGTCCCAGTTCTACTGGGAGACCGGCCGATGTTGAGGGGATAGGATCCGGAATCTGAACCGGAATAGCCGACACCTCGTCGACCTCATCCTCTACGACATCCGGGGTTTGAACTTCATCCTGACCTTCTGCCAGGAGGTCTTGTTCCAAACGTTCGTCCAGGTCAGACATCCTGTCATCTAACTGGATGTCTTGCATCGCAACTGCGACTTCTACGTCCACATGGACTTGATCTTGAGGGATCTCCTCTTGAGGCTGGGGAATCACTGCATCAGCTGATGCCTGGGGAAAAAGATACGCCCTCATCTTCTCACTTGGAAGATAAGGGCCAGAGGTGTTCTTCTTGAAGCCCCTTACCCAAGTACGAAGCTTTTCCCTTGCTATATCCCTTGATTCCGCCGTTTTAGGGGAATCAAAAGCCTCAGTAATCAGGTTAGTGCATACAGTACATACCTGAGGGTCCCAATACTGGAGATCATCCTTGGAGACAGCGCATGCTGCATGTCTTCTACAACACTCATGTCCGCAGAGGTTCTTGCTGCGGACATTGCAGAAAACATTTCCGCACTTCGGAGGGTCCTCCTGTAAAGAGAAGAAATTTCCATGAGTATCAAGTGAACTATGTATCACTGGATATGCATAGTATAGCATAACAATTCATAAAAGAAAGACACACACTTGTGTTTCCCTCACAACCCATTGTTGCAGCCTTCCAGATAATAAAATAAAAAATGGTTTATCTCTTCTAGAGTAACCAATGCAAGTTTTCCAGAGGAAACAGGTGGAGCTCACACTTAAGCAATGATTTTAAAATCCTGGATAATAGACAGGGAAGAACTCAGCTTCCTATCTGAGGGCAACAGCAAAGGGGTGTGCAAGAAAACACAATAGTGTTAGAAGACACAGTGCTGTACCAAAACCCTTACTATAGTTTTCCTCTTACTGTATATGCTATACAGAAGAATACTAGTACAGTATAGGGGGATGTGTGCCGGCCTGCCTTTGCCGGCCGGCACACACCACAACTAGCTTTAAAGTATACTACTTAACAGCTATAGAGCGGCAGCACTCTGGTTCAAATGCCTGTGCCGGTCGGCAGCAACAGCCGGCCGGTAACAGCCAGTGTTGGCCGGCAATGGCTGCCGGCCAGCAACTACACAAGGTAGTACCCAGTTGCCAGCCACACTCTTGGTGACCGGCAGACAAGGGCTGACATAAGCCGGCCGGCAAAGGTACAAGACCGATGCCAGCCGGCAGCAAAAGAACCAGAGGACTACACCTGCCCGGCTACCGGCCTCATAGGCCAGCAGCCGAGACAGGTACAGCACTTAGAAGAAAAATAGTATGGATGCCGGGATAAGAGTGTACACAACCTCCAAGCCCGGCAACCGAAAGAGTGCATATAAGGAAGGGGAGAAACTAATTCAGGCTTCCTTGACCAATGCCGTCCGGCTCTGCCGGCAGGCATGGATGAGGGACCAAGAGAGGTCCGGGCAGCACTAGAAAACATAAGACCCTTGCCAGCCAGCAGCTCTGCCGGCCGGCAAGGGGCTGAGTCAATTCCACAGCCTAACCT
>NC_090753.1:3526574-3541574 GCF_036898095.1 Palaemon carinicauda | reverse complement strand
GTATATATATATATAAAGAGAGAGAGAGAGAGAGAGAGAGAGAGAGAGAGAGCCTTACCTTATTGCCTTATTTTTTGTTTGGGTTCCCCCAGGTCCCTCAGTGTGAGGCACCTCGTATATCCACCAGAGAGTTGCTAATGCATCTTCCGGTGTATTTTGCATCTTCCAGTCTTGGATGGTCTGGGATGCATCTTAGGTATTTATCGAGCTGATTTTTAAACACATCTACGCTCACTCCTGATATGTTTCTTAGATGAGCTGGCAGCACATTAAATAGTCGCTGCATTATCGATGCTGGTGCGTAGTGGATTAATGTCCTGTGCGCCTTTCTCAGTTTACCTGGAATGCTTTTTGGCACTATTAATCTACCTCGGCTTGCTCTTTCTGATACTTTAAGCTCCATGATGTTTTCAGCAATTCCTTCTATTTGCTTCCATGCTTGTATTATCATGTAGCGTTCTCTTCTCCTTTCTAGACTGTATAGTTTAAAAATTGCAGTCTTTCCCAATAGTCAAGGTCCTTAACTTCTTCTATTCTAGCAGTATAGGACCTTTGTACACTCTCTATTTGCGCAATATCCTTTTGGTAGTGTGGGTACCATATCACATTGCAGTACTCGAGTGTAGTACGCACATAAGTTTTGTAAAGCATAATCATGTGTTCAGCTTTTCTTGTTTTAAAGTGTCTGAATAACATTCCCATTTTTGCTTTACATTTAGCCAACAGTGTTGCTATTTGGTCGTTGCATAACATATTCCTATTTAAAATTACACCAAGGTCTTTAATTGCTTCCTTGTTTTTGATTGTCTAATTATTAGGTCCCTTGTATGCATACACCATTCCTTCTCTGTTTCCATAATTTATTGATTCGAATTTATCGGAGCTAAATACCATCCTATTATCTCCGCCCATTCATATATTTAGTTTAGATCTCTTTGAAGTGAGTTCCTATCTTCATCACAAGTAATTTCTCTACTTATTCTTGTGTCATCGGCGAAACTTCTCACTACGGAGTTTTCAACATCACAGTCTATGTCTGAGATCATAATAACAAATAGCAGTGCAGCTAATACCGTACCTTGGGGCACACCAGATATTACCTGGGCTTCATCTGATTTCTCGTCATTTGCAACCACTATCTGTTTTCTGTTTTGCAGGAATTCTTTTACCCATTTTCCTATCTTTCCCACAATATTATGCTTTCTCATTTTTTTCTCCAATATGTTATGGTCTACCTTGTCAAAGGCTTTTGCAAAATCTAGATAGATCACATCTGTGTCTTTTTCATTTATCAGATTATTGTATATGTTTTCATAGTGTGCTATCAGTTGGGTCTGTGTACTTTTTCCAGGTACGAAACCGTGTTGACCCATATTAAACAAATTATTTTTGACCAAATGGTTCATTATTTTCTTTTTTATTACCCTCTCATACACTTTCATAATAAGTGATGTTAGACTAACAGGTCTATAATTGCTTGCCTCTAGTCTTGATCCACTTTTGAAGATAGGGGTTATATAAGCTCATTTATGTTTAACATATATCTCGCTCATATCTACACTCTGTCTTAGCAGTATTGCAAGCGGATTTTTTTAACAAAGAGAGAGAGAGTAAAGAATGCAATACAGAGGAGTGCAAATCTCAAAGTTTAAACAAACAATGAAATGAAAGTTGAATTGTAGGAAATTGAGTGAGGATAACTTATATGATTCACCGATAGGCTATATATATATATATATATATATACTGTATATATATATATATATATATATACATATATATATATATATATATACAGTATATATATATATATATATACATATATATATATATATATATACAGTATATATATATATATATATATATCTATATATATATATATATATATATAATTATATATATATGTATATATATATATATATATACAATTATATATATATGTATATATATATATTATATATATATAAAGAGAGAGAGAGAGAGAGAGAGAGAGAGAGAGAGAGTAAAGAATGCATTACAGGGGAGTGTAAATCGCAAAGTCTGAAGGAAAAATAGAATGGTAGTTGAAAGAAAAAGTGAATTAAAGTAATTCGTGAGAGGATAAGTTACAAGATTTACCGGAATGCTAGAGAGAGAGAGAGAGAGAGAGAGATGAGAGAGAGAGAGAGAGAGAAATTATTGATTATATATTGAAAATTCTCTTTTTAATGTGAAAATGACAACGGCTAGAAAGCTTAAAAGAATTGTTTACCTAGTTTCGTAAAAGTATGAAAGAACGAAATTATTTCATTAATAAGTCTTTTAAATTTCTTTCATTAATAAATTTATTAATATATTCTCAGAAAATCCTCAAACTTCTGCTTATTATATCTGTATTTTCATTGATATTTTTCGTAAAAGAAAATGTAAAAAAAAAAAAAAACTTCAGCAGAATATTTTCCTATTCTTCATACATATACAGCATATACGTATGCATATATAAACATTACACACGCTCACTAACAGGAAATCCAAATGGCATTTTCCCTTGTTTTCGGTAAAGGCTGCAGTTGGCAAGATAAAGCTCTATTAGCACCGGTTTGAGAATTGGTAATGTTACTTCAAACAATACATGTGTTTGCGGTAGCTCAAGTCCACGTGATTACCGCTCGTTATTCAAATAGATAATATTACTCTCCTTTCATATCATGAATGTATATCTGAACATGCTGATTCTCACAATGGAGTTCTAACTAAAATTATTGCATAATGCAAATTATATAGCATGGAGTTGAACCTTAAGAAACTCAAAGTAAATTGTATGTCGATGACATTGACCCTTCGATATCCACATTTCAACATTAACAATGTTTCTTGAACTCGATACGACTCTGAAGACTTTAGCTTTGATTCTTGATAGCAAATTTACTTAAGAGCAGTACATTAGTTCTGTGTCTTCTTTAATTGTACAAAATGTGGCTTATTAAGAAAGTGTTTAAAAATTTCAGATGATCAATCTATTTTGAACAAATGTTTTAAAGCTTTCATTTTACCCTGTTTCGAGAATTGTTCCCATATCTGATCTTCATATACTAAATTTTCATGTTAATTTGTTGGACACGAACTCCATGTTAAATTTCTTGTTGCTGATCTAGATATTAATATCTAGCTCCGTACTTCAGTTAGTTATTCATGCATGGTGCACAACATTTTTCATAACTCTGACCATCCATTGAGTTCAGATCTTCCTGGAGAGTATTATTAGAATGGTAATACTTGGTATGCATTTAATCGTAACAGCAATGCCCTCTCCATCCTAAGGCTGAATACTGTACAATTCTAAAAGTTTTATACAAGCTATAGCCGGATTTGTCTTCCTAATCAGGGAGTCGAATCGTTGGAACTTCAAACTAGCAACGAGGGATTTCATGTTGAATAGTCTGACATAAACTTCTCTTAATAGTTTATATATGAAAAATATATTTTAAAGTCGTTACTCACAACGAAAAAATTCTTATTGATTATTCATTACTTTTTTATATATTTTCATTGCTTACTTATTCCCTTTCCTCACTGGACAGTTTTTTATGGAACCCTTGCACTCAACCCATCCTGTTTTACCAATTAGGATTATAGCATGGCTAGTGATAACGATAATATAAATATGTATATACATCTATACATATATATATATATATATATATATATGAACCGATTATGGTTTAGTGTTTGGTTTAGTGTTAACGGATTTCCCTTTGTTAGAGAAGGGCGGGGACGCTCTGGCACTACGAAAATGACGGTTATAAGCTTGGCGTCACCAAACCCTCTCCCGATTGGTTGTTATGAGACTTTCGTGTCAAAACAACCAATCATTGATCAGGCATCGCGATGCCCATCTATGGGCGATGGGGAAACTGCCCATAGGCGTCAGTCTAGTTCTGGAGGCCGATAGAGAGTGTCAGGTGCCAATATGTGTGCCGAACCGAGTACCATTTTTCTGAGGGCTTTTTTGTTAGTACGTAACGTAATCATAATTAAGGGCACCCTTGTAAACTTAAGAGAATACAGCATGTGTAAAATGATCAACTCGGCTATTATTTGTGCATGAAATCCCTCTCTATTCATGTTTCCCAGAAACTGATTGAACCCCCAATACGACCCAGATCGGGTCATATTAAATGGTGTCAGGTGTGGGGTATTAACAGATTGACGTCTGTGCTAAATGATTTTAGCCGACGGGAGATTTTTGAAAAAGGGAAACAAACGATACTAGTGATAATGGTTAACACGAGAAGTTCGATTCGAGTGACGATGGCGAAGAGAGGGGAGAAGCGAATTTTGTAGCTATGGTAGACACGGTACTCGGTGGAGAATTTGGGAATGGACGCACCGATATACATACAAACACTCATGCGCGAAATGGCGGCAATACGTAGATACATGCAGAAAGATCAGAACAATAGAAGTGATATTACAACCTCAACTCGGTCGGAATTGACGCGGAACCTCCTTCGATAGAACCAGTACGAGCGCGTGATCTTCTGGTACCAACAATTCCGATTGTCGAGTTCAATGATTCCCACCCCGCTGAGGGATACTTTTCGATTGAAGCCTTCTTGGTGGTCGTAGAGGATGCTACTACAGGATGGTCCGATAGACATTGGATTATACTGACCAACCAGAAGATAACCGGGAGCAGCAGCTGGCAAGATACTAGGATGGAGGGAACGGCAACGGACTGGAAGTCCTTCAAAAACGAACTCCTGAAACGGTTTGGCCTCTCTGAAACTGAGAAGACGACCCTATGGCAGAAGTACCAGCCAACCTTGCGGGCAAGAGAATCCCTTTTGTATTTTGTCGAACGGATATCTAGAGATTCAAACAGTTTTGCTCCGGAAGGCTGCAAGAACCAGAATGGCGAGAAAGATATTGCAAACAGAAACTGATGGAAGCGCTCCCCCTTGTCAGTTACGGCCGCCCTACGAGTTCCCGTGCAGTCCTTGTACGATGTCATTCCTACCGTACAAGCAGCACTGAGCGTATACAGGGAACGACGAGCAGGGGAGGGGCCAACCAGTGGGCCGACATCCATGATAGCTGCAACCCAGATGTCAAGGCAGCCCGGCACCCAGCCGGCTTCGACAGCCTCCCAGGGATGGGGTGCCCGTAGCAGTGGACCTCGAAGAAGCAGAGGTCCGAGAAGTGGGGATGCAGTGAATGGCAATTGTTGGAACTGTGGGGGAAGGGGCATCTCCTGGCTGTATGCCCCTCCGTCGAGAAGCGGCGGTGTTTTGGATGCCATGCCACAGACCACCTACTGAACAGCTGTACAAAAAACGGCGTCGGCTCAAGGGATCACGATTCCCCTGCACCAACAAGAGGAAGGGGGAAAACGACACGGAACGCGGACCAAGGGTCCTTCGGGCCGTCCGTCCGAACCACCAGGACCAAAGACAGAAGAGGCCAAGTAGTCAAACGTCACCCCCCAGTTTGACGTTCGGGCAGGTCAGTCAGTGCCCCAGCCAGCAGTAAGGGATACCCCCGGGCCAGCGAGGAGCGACTTCCCCGGGAGTGCCAGAGGGGTTCGGGAGGTACAGCAGCCGCTTCCCACCGCCGCTCCCACACATGCGAGTAGGAATGCGGTCCCCGTTCTTAGAGTAGAGCTTAGATCGTGTGTGCAACGCGCTCTGCTTGATTCCGGGCCAGCGTATCCCTTATGGAAGAACATTTGGCGACGGATGCCATACAAACATCGAAGGAGTGCCTGTGTTGAACACGGCTGGGGGTCACAAACTGATGACCCGACGTATTGTCAGACAACGTTTCGTCCTTCAAGGTCGAGAAGTGACCCATGCCTTCTATGTCATCCCGACATTAAATATGGGGGATATTCCCATTATCCTAGGAATCGATTTCATCAAGGAGAAACAAGTGACAATATGGTGCCCCGATGGGGAGGGGTTGGTTAGTGAGGTGGAAAGTGGGACTGTGGAGGATTTATTTTTGCTTTATTTTTATTTTTTTTGTTTTTGCCAAATCCTGAGAGAGAGAGAGAGAGAGAGAGAGAGAGAGAGAGAGAGAGAGAGAGATTGTGTTAGCGAGCGAAAGTAGTTAGGTTAACGATCGTTTGTGGTGAGAAAGACTGTTGGTTTAAATGAGATTGTTTGTTTACATTTTTTAGTTAGGTTACGACAGTGGCGAATGTCTTGGGTGAATGCTTTTTTTATTGGACTGCTGCTCGATTCAGTTGTGTTTGAATGCTGGATTTTACTTATTTAATCATTTTTCGACCAGCGTGGAAGTTATTATATATTTTAACAGTAAGTACAGTTTTGTTTATCTTTGCTTGTCGTGTTTGTGAGTGATAGGAACAATTTATTATTTATCTTTGATTATAGTGCGATAGTTAAGTTAGTTAGGAGTGTTCGTAAGTGTTTTTCTTTTTTATTTTGGCAGGCCGTGATTCCTCCTTTGGAGAGACCGAATTTTGAAAGTGGATTTATTGTTGATGACCTGGCCTGTATTAAGATTTTGTTTGTACTGCTCATTTGACTGCTCAACTGTTGACGACCTGGCCTGTGTATTTGGATTGATGATGATGATGATGACGATGATGATGATGATGATGATGATGATACTGGCACCTGTGACTCAAGGAGTTGAGGCCGATATGGCATATTGAGAGAGACTCCTGTTTACCATATAGTGGTAGTTTGCCGTGAAAAGACAGTTCGACTTGTGTGTGGCGTCAGTGCTGGTGTCGCAATATATATAAACATATATTTTGAGTTGGTGTGCGGTTTAGATTTAAGTTTGTTAGGGTTTTTTGCGTATATTTGAATGGGGTTTATGGTATATATAGTGTAAAGTTTTTGATGCTGGTGATTCTAGTTTAAAGTGTTAAAGGTTTGATTAGTTTAAAGTTTTTTTTTTGGATGGTTTGGTTTGATTTATTATAGTTTGTAAGAAATATATAGTTTTAAGGTCATGTTTTTGTTTTGTTTTTGTCCTTTTGTCCAAGAGTCCCGCTGCTGATAACGTAAGGGGAAAGGTTGTATTGAGGAGACATTGGTCTGTTTAGAGTGATTCGAGGGTGTGGGGGTTGTTTTTGCAACATCCCGCCACATTATTTTTTTCATAACCCAGTCGCAGTCGGGAACGGGACCTCTACTCCGAGTAACTGGGCCTTCATATACTCTCTCATTCACTTCTTCATTATCACAATCATTCGCTACATTAACACTATTCCTATCTAAATCCCTATCATCTAATATATCATGTACAATCATATCTACCTCGTTCTCATCTGGCCCTATAATTACACTCATTTCTGTAAACAGTTCATCCATTTCATCAAAAACATTCTCAACTTTAGCAAAAGATTCATTCATGCTACTTATCATTCTCCTGTCTCTCATTCTTGCGTTATTCATTTTTTCTTTTACATCATCTAACGAAAAGCCACACACACTATAAGTATCATTCTTACTCAGCCACGTTTCATCTGTATTAATACATTTATCCTCCACAATCACTTGTACATTTACACCCTTCTCATACTTATTCGTATTCTTACCTATACCTATAAATTTCCCTTGCACTTTATCCTCACTTAAAATTTTCAAACGCCTCTTTTTCCTATATTCAACTAACACTAATTGTTTATTTTCCAGCCCTAACTTCTCATGCATACTAGGTTCATACTTGCTCATTTCCAACCAATTACTCATCCCATTCTCACAAACATTAATCCTATTCCTTTCACACACACAGGAGGACTCACCCAGCTGAACCCTCTTACACTCTAGTTTCCCGAACATCCTGGCTGACTTACTCCCTTCTTCCTACATACTCTAGCTACATGCCCATCTGCACCACATTCAGTACACTTACCCCGCGGGCTCCTTGCACATTTTAGCATAATGACCATCCTTACCACAATTACCACAAATCACATTCATACGATTACTACGACATCCACTCGCTACATGCCCAGTCATACCACACCGATAACATTTAACCCCTTTCTCTTTCTTACACTTGCTAATTCTATGCCCTACCTCACCACATCCAAAACAAGCACCAAGAACCCATCTACATTCATTCTTCTTATGTCCTACTTTCCCACATCTATAACACTTCTCTTCACGGATACAACTACCTGACCTACCTTGCGGCGCACTAGCACTCCTATCCCTCCAAACCTGATTCCCTTGCCTAAACCCTTCATTTGTCCTTACAGGTATTCCCACATTACTTGCCCTAACACTCCTATCCACTACACTATCAGCTACCCTCATCGGTCCTCTCATAACAGCATCTCTAAAACTAACAAATTCTGGCACACTTTCCTCCATTCCAGTTCTTACACTCACAGATTTACTTTCTTTCATACACCTATCCAACTCGTAATCCTCAACTATCTCTAAAATATCATCCCATGTCAATCTTTCTTTCGTCCACCTCATTTTCTCCTTCCGTTTCAAATTAACAAACTCAGCAACATTCTCGGGTACAGTAGCCAAAAACTTCCTCATTCACTCCTTATTCTCATTTATACCTTCATCCCCATACTTCTTCCTAGCTAAAGTTTCCAACCTACATACGTACATTGATATCGCTTCTCCTGCATTCATCCGTGCTTCATCAAAATCATTCTTACGCTTATACTTAACACTCCCTTTCATACGTTTTACCTGCTCAATTATTCTCTGTTTCACACTTTCATAATCAACGTCCCCTACACTCATTATCACTCCATACATAGTCAACAAATACCCAGTCAAATATTCTCCTAACTCCCTAGCCCAAACTTTTTTACTATCACCATACTTATCCTGACAATACCTCTCATACTCCTTGAAAAAATCATATACATCCCTACTGCTATGCTCATTGAACCTTTCACACCGAGGTACCTCTCTCATAAACACAGTCTTACACACATCACGTTCATTCTCACTGCTATCATCACTGTCTACTCCCTTGTTACCTTCTTCCTCATTCGAATATAATGAATGCACTTCCACACTTAAATTCCTATCCGTAACCATTCCCTTCTTACCCTTTTTCTTACTTACCACTTTCACCCATTCACGATCGTCCTTGCTATCAACCTGATACTTTTTCTTCTCTTTCTTCACATCACTTTTACCTTTCCTTTCATCTTTCCTCTCACCTTTCTGTTCATCCTTACTATGCCTAATTACCTTACCTTCAATATCACCATCACTATTACTACTATCACTATCACTTCCTTTCCCATTATCACCTACCTTAACCTTCTCTTTCACTACCAACCCATTACCCGAAGCTGAGGACACTCCTCCGACTGCACCTTCACCCACTATAGTTTTCATCATCCCCATGACTTGCCCCATCATATCTTCCATTCGTTTCTCTATTCGTTCTTCATTCTCTCGCATCCTCATCTCAACACATTCTTCCACTCTCTCTACTGTCCCCTTTAACTCCCTAAGCTCCTTCTGCATCGCCGCATCCTCCCAGTTCAACCTCTCATTCTCTATTAGCAACCTCTCCTCACGCTCCTTACTCAGCCGCAATTCCTCCCTCAAAACCCTTAATTGCTCCTCCATTTTTCATCAACCTTAATCCTAAATTCTTAACCTAATTCCGTCCTTCGTCCAACAGTCCAGCTTCTATCCCACCTCGGCAGTCCCTGTTCGGGCGCCAAAATAATGTGGCGGGATGTTGCAAAAACAACCCCCACACCCTTGAATCACTCTAAACAGACCAATGTCTCCTCAATACAACCTTTCCCCTTACGTTATCAGCAGCGGGACTCTTGGACAAAAGGACAAAAACAAAACAAAAACATGACCTTAAAACTATATATTTCTTACAAACTATAATAAATCAAACCAAACCATCCAAAAAAAAATCGAGCAGCAGTCCAATAAAAAAAGCATTCACCCAAGACATTCGCCACTGTCGTAACCTAACTAAAAAATGTAAACAAACAATCTCATTTAAACCAACAGTCTTTCTCACCACAAACGATCGTTAACCTAACTACTTTCGCTCGCTAACACAATCTCTCTCTCTCTCTCTCTCTCTCAGGATTTGGCAAAAACAAAAAAATAAAAATAAAGCAAAAATAAATCCTCCACATTCCTCCCCCCTTACTTTGCCAAATCCTGAGAAGAGAGAGAGAGAGAGAGAGAGAGAGAGAGAGAGAGAGAGAGAGAGAGAGAGAGAGAGATTGTGTTAGCGAGCGAAAGTAGTTAGGTTAACGATCGTTTGTGGTGAGAAAGACTGTTGGTTTAAATGAGATTGTTTGTTTACATTTTTTAGTTAGGTTACGACAGTGGCGAATGTCTTGGGTGAATGCTTTTTTTATTGGACTGCTGCTCGATTCAGTTGTGTTTGAATGCTGGATTTTACTTATTTAATCATTTTTCGACCAGCGTGGAAGTTATTATATATTTTAACAGTAAGTACAGTTTTGTTTATCTTTGCTTGTCGTGTTTGTGAGTGATAGGAACAATTTATTATTCATCTTTGATTATAGTGCGATAGTTAAGTTAGTTAGGAGTGTTCGTAAGTGTTTTTCTTTTTTATTTTGGCAGGCCGTGATTCCTCCTTTGGAGAGACCGAATTTTGAAAGTGGATTTATTGTTGATGACCTGGCCTGTATTAAGATTTTGTTTGTACTGCTCATTTGACTGCTCAACTGTTGACGACCTGGCCTGTGTATTTGGATTGATGATGATGATGATGACGATGTTGATGATGATGATGATGATGATACTGGCACCTGTGACTCAAGGAGTTGAGGCCGATATGGCATATTGAGAGAGACTCCTGTTTACCATATAGTGGTAGTTTGCCGTGAAAAGACAGTTCGACTTGTGTGTGGCGTCAGTGCTGGTGTCGCAATATATATAAACATATATTTTGAGTTGGTGTGCGGTTTAGATTTAAGTTTGTTAGGGTTTTTTGCGTATATTTGAATGGGGTTTATGGTATATATAGTGTAAAGTTTTTGATGCTGGTGATTCTAGTTTAAAGTGTTAAAGTTTTGATTAGTTTAAAGTTTTTTTTTGGATGGTTTGGTTTGATTTATTATAGTTTGTAAGAAATATATAGTTTTAAGGTCATGTTTTTGTTTTGTTTTTGTCCTTTTGTCCAAGAGTCCCGCTGCTGATAACGTAAGGGGAAAGGTTGTATTGAGGAGACATTGGTCTGTTTAGAGTGATTCAAGGGTGTGGGGGTTGTTTTTGCAACATCCCGCCACAGGACCAGGAGAAGAGACAGAGAGACCCGTTATGGGGGAAACTCGGCCTCGAGTTAGCGTCACCCTTACTGCTAAGGGGATAGCAGGGGCGGTTCCTGTCGGGAAGTAGTCAGGTGAATCAATCCCCCCCTCCACCCTCTACTCCCTATCAGTGGCACCCGCACCGGAAATGTGCGAAGGTGACCTAGCGTACGTAAAACCACATCAAAAGTGGCAGGATTTCATGTCTCCAGGAGTCACCACCGTTACCGAAGGAAAGGTTGAAATTCCCTTTATAAATGTAAGTACCCAGTGGTTCCACTTAGGCACTGAGTCGGTCTGCGACCTTGAGTTATGTTCATTTGTGACAGCCGAACGGACACTGGCGACCTTGTCTTTCCATGGTCAAGGTCCCGGTGGGGACAGGCTGAGAAAGCTCCGTCAAACAGCTATTGGAGCGACCCCAATTAATTATTAAAAGAGAGTAGGAGATATTGTAGAGAATTTTGCGGACGTAATTGCAGTTGGAGATGAACCCCCAGGGAGAATTACTAAGTTTCCATTTAACATCGAGACTGGCAGTCACCCCCCAATTCGTTCCAAACCGTATAGGACTCCCATCTGTCATGTAGAGGCAATTGAAAGAGAAATAAATAAATTAAAAGGGCAAGGTACGATTCGAGAAAGTGAGTCCCCCTGGGCCTCTCCAATTGTGATGGTTCGTAAGAAGGATGGTTCTTTTTGGTTACGCGTAGATTATAGGAGGATAAATGCTGTTACCAAGGATAATGCATACCCTTTGCCCTCTATCGTGGAACTGTTACTTACAGTCAGGGAAAGCAGGGTTTTTTCTACTTTAGATTTAAAGTCCGGGAATCACCAAATTCCCTTAAATGACGGAAGTAAAGAAAAAACGGCCTTTATAGCAAATGATTAATTGTTTGAGTATAATTATCTCCCTTTCGGATTAAAGAATGCTCCTGCCCATTTTTCTCGTGTGATAATGTCTGTATTAGCTTCATTATTAGGACATAGTGTTTTTGTCTATTTGGATGATATAATCGTAATTGGGGCTACGGCTGACGAGCATGAAAAAAATCTTATACAAGTGTTAGAAGCCTTGAGACGTCAGGGGATGAAGATTAATTTAGACAAATGTAAATTTTTTCAACAAGAAGTAGAATTTTTGGGGCACATAGTAACACCCAAAGGCCTAAGGCCTTGTGCCGATAAAGTAGCTGCAATCAGGGAATTTCCAGAGCCAAAAAACGCTAAGGATGTAGCCAGTTTTCTCGGGCTCGCTGGCTATTACTGTAAATTTATACAGAACTTCTGTCACATAGCACAACCGCTAGACTCATTGAGGAAGCGGCCTGAGTTTCAGTGGGGAGAAAGAGAAAAAACTGCTTTTCAGACATTAAAGAATGCACTCACGAGCGACGAATTGTTGGCTTATCCAAGGTTCGACCGGCCGTTTTTGGTAACGACTGACGCGAGTCAGATCGCGATCAGCGGAGTCATTTCTCAGGTTGATGATGAAGGGAATGAGAGGCCTATTTGTTTCGCTTCACGATCTTTAAAGGGACCAGAGGTTAGATACAGTACCTTCGATAGAGAGGCATTGGTAATTCTATGGATGCTGGAGAGACACCGCTACTTTTTGCTCGGGCATAAAATTAAAATAAACACAGATCATCGGCCGTTGCGAGACTTGTTAAAAAAAGGGGAATTAAATACTCGGCAAGCTCGGTGGATTGAGCGGTTGTTAGAGTTTGATATTGTAAATTTCGACCATATTGCGGGGAAGTCAAATAAAGTAGCAGACGCTCTCTCCAGGACCGCCATAGCGGCAGTAACAACTAGGTCTGTCAAGCGGAAGGAAAAACAACAGGGGAGTTCAGGTTCAAATACACCTGTGGGAGAAGCGCATAGAAAACGGGAAGATCTTGACAACTCTAGTTGGAGAGAGAGAGAGAGGACGAGAGCTGTCCAGAGAATGTGAATGCTGGGAGTTCCATGGGGGAAATCGGAGACAATGCCCCGTGAATGAGTGTGTGGTTGATTTGTGTGGCTGGAGTGTGGGTGAGCTTGTTGCTGGACAAAAATCCGAAATTTGGATCGAGCAGGTCAAGGAGTGTGTGAGAGATGCGAGTAGCAAGCTCCCGGATTTCTTGCGCATGCGAAGAGATGTGTTCTTCATCGAAGACGATATCCTATTTTATAAATATGAGAAGAGACCGGGAGATATCCGATCTCGCGTTGTTCTTCCTTCCTCTTTGATAGAGAAAGCCATCCATGTAATTCATGTAAGTCCTTACGCAGAGCATGTAGGTATAGAGAGGTCCTTGAGAAGGGCCAGAGAGTCATTTTTTTTGTTAGGGATGAAGAAAGACATTGTTAGGTTTATTAATAAGTGTCATATGTGTAACACTATGCAGAACCACAACCATGTGATCCCGAAGGCCAGAACATGGTCGATAGAGTGCATATGGACGTCCTGAGCCCATCCCCCCCCCCCCCGTGACGGGCAGTTTAAGTACGTGTGTGTATTTGTAGATGCATTCACATGCTTCACACATACGTATGCAATGGTGGACAAAACCGCAGTGTCGGTTGCGAAGGCATTGTGCTCCTTCATAGTGAGGTACGGATGTCTAACGTACATTGATAAGTGACAATGGTAGAGAGTTTGTGAATGAAGTGTGCAAGGGGGTAACCCAGATCATGAAATTAAATCATTTCACTATCGCCTCTTATCGACCATCAGTAAATGGGCTCGTCGAGTCCCATAACCGAGAGGTGACAAATATTTTAAGGTATCTTGTGGGGGACAACCCAAACCAGTGGGTGGAAATGTTGCCGCGGGCGGAGTTCGCCTTAAATACGGCATATAATGGCTCTATTAGGGATACCCCGTTTTTTATGCTTTTTGCGCAGGACCCTGTGTTGCTGTATACCGTTGTCATGGACCCCCACACCCTGCCATTATACAACACGGAACAATATCGGGTGATGATGTGTAATTTGGCTTGGAGAGTGTTTCAGATAACCCAAAAGTACTTGCTGAGGGCCAATGAGAAGTATCAGACGAAATACGATCAGCGTTTCCGAACGCGAACGTCTGATATACAGATAGGGGACAGAATCTATCTTAAAAGGTTGCAACCGAGGAAGCATAAACTGGAAGCCTCATATGTTGGACCGTATCGTGTAAAAGAAATTAAAGCCGATACGGCGGTCATCCAACACATCCGGACCGGGACCAAAGGCGAGTACCACCTTTCGCATATGCGCCCGATCCGAGAGGACAACTTGGTATGGTATTTGAATAAGCCGGTACCACCTTACCCCGGGCTACCTGGCTACTTGGGGGAGGAAAGTGAGGAAGAGACCCGAGCATGTGTCAGTGCCATACTTAGGGCACGAGAGAGTGCGAGAGGACATGGGCCTTGAGATAATGTCTATCACGAGGTGATTGAGGTAAAAAAAATCAGGTTTCTTTTATGTATGTTCATTCCAAGTGTATTGTGAAAAGATGTACTAAATTTTTTGGTTTTTCTGTTCTAAGCATATCGCAGGTATATTTGTTTGTTATGTTGATAAATTTTCTGTTACAGTCACATTATGTCAAGATTCATCCAAATTTCATTATTTTGTGTTGATACCAATTTTGATATTACCAATGTTTTTATGTATGTTTTTCCATTTTGTTGTACTGTATTTGAAAAAATTTCATTTGTCTCTGTGGAGGTTTTCGGTGCTGTTACAGGTAATTGCTAATCATG
>NC_090753.1:3519074-3521574 GCF_036898095.1 Palaemon carinicauda | reverse complement strand
TTAGGGTAGAGTTTTCTTGCTTGAGGGTATATTCAGGCACACTGTTTTTCCCTATTGAAGCCCTTGGGCTTATAATATCTTACTTTTCTAAATAGGGATTTTTGTTAGCTAACACTGATAATGATAAAGACGAATAGTTCACTAGATAGAATGAACTGATACACATATTGGTAAATGATACAAAAAAAGAAATTCTAAGATATGTGAATGTTGTAACATATTTTTCCATTATTCTGGATCATACACCTGATGTGAGTCATATGGAGTAAATGGCAGTCTTATTCATGTTTGTTCAAGTTCATGAAGATATTTTTGTGATAAATAAGAGAGAGCATTTCTTGAGCTATGTTCCACTACAAGAAACCAGTGTTTCATTATAGGCTGAAAATATTCTATAGGAGTTTATGAATTTGGAACTCTGCATTGACAGCATACTAGGTCAAGATTATGATAATGTCAGTAATATGAAAGGTAAGAAAAATGGTGCACAAAAGGAAGTTTTTCAAAAGAGTCACATGCACTGCGTGTACATTTTCATGCACATATATTAATTCGTTTGGGGAATAGTGCAGAAAATTGCTGTTTGTAAGCAACTAATTTTTTTTTGGCTATGATGCAAAAGCTATATATATTCTCCTCAGTCTGAACTCATTGTTGGGACGTACCAAAATCTCATTAATTAGCCTAACACAGTAAAACTACTTAGTAAAAGTCATAGGACAATCGGGTTAATGCGCTAAAGCCAATCTGTTACCAAAATGATACACTTACTGAAATGGCGACAGAAAAATAAAAGGCACTTCAACTATGAAGAAGACACAACAGTGCAGAATGTAAACAAGAACATTGAAAAAAAGTAATTTGCAATTTGCTGTACTAGATTATGCCATCAACTCTGTACAAAAATGTTCTGAGCACCTGCAGCAAATGAAGTCTATTTCTGGTTTCCAGTGTGATGTTGCTTGAAAAGATAAATAAACATCTAATAAAATATTACACCAAGTTGAAAATAACAGTGGGAGAGGGAAAAGAAGGAACGTATATGTCACTGACTTGTCACTCACCAGTGTGTTGCATAGTTTATTGGAGAACCAGGTCTCCTTCACAATGTAGTGTGACGAGTCAAGAGTAGGTTGTGATTCAAAAGCGGGATGAAAGCAACTGATTTCTTTATTACAAACACATTGGGTATATATACACTCTGGGTTCCAGCAAGAAGGTCACAAAATGCGACATGCTACTTTTTGTCCAACCGGCAACTGGTTCTGTTAACAGTTAAGAATGAGGAAAGCAAACAGGTTCATGCAAGTTGCTGTCAGTGCGAGGGGAGAGCGAAGACACAATGGATATTATATACAAAAAAGAGAAATGTCGTTACTATGTACAATCGTGTGACACACTGGTGGCACATGGCTGCCCCCTAAAAATGACATACTATACATGTTAAATAGGGCACCCTGATCTAAAGAGGCAACCTGTAGGCGGGTCATCCGGCAGGAGATAAGCAGGTTTTAGATGATCAATGGAGAACCAGTCTTCTTTTCCACGAAGGTTAAGTAGGAATGCTTTCAGATCGCGCTGGATTACAAGGAAAGGGCCCGTGTAAGGGGGCTTTAGCAGGGGCTTGCTAGTGTCGTTACGTAGGAAGAAATGCGTTGCAGAGTGCAAGCCTGTCGGTATGCGATGCTTCGCTTGGGCCTTGTAAGTCTGGCAGCATGGAGTAAATTTTCCCACAACATGACGTATGCGCTGGAGATCGTCGGAGGAGGTTGCAGAAGGAAAAATTCGGCAGGGACGACTAACGGGTCTCAATACACCATTTCAGCTGCCGAGATGTCCAGGGCGTCTTTAGGAGTGGTTCTTAGTCCCAGGAGAACCCAGGGAAGCTGAGTAAACCAGTTGGAGTCCTTACAGAGGGACAAGTAAGTTCCTTTGAGGGTGTGATTAGAACGTTTAAGAGTAGGTTGTGACTTAAAAGCGGTATGAAAGCAACTAAGTACTTTATTATAGACACATCTGGTATATATACACACTAGGTCCTGTTAAGAAGGTCACAAAATACAACATGCTATTTCTTGTCCAACCGGCAACCAATTTTGCTAACAGTTAACAATGAGAAAAGAAGACAAGTTCATGTAAGTTTCTGTAAGTGCGAGGGGAGAGCAAAGATACAAAGGATATTATATACAAAAAAGAGAAATGTCGTTACTATGTATGATCGTGTGACACATGGTTGGTACAGTCCCTAACACATTAAGTGTCTTGCCCATCTTGCCTACCTCACCTCTCACCTGGCAAACGGTAAGAAGAGCTTCTCCAAATTTACATTAATCAAGAATAATTTACTGTCTGTTATGAAAATAAAAAAAAAAATTCTAGGTCTAGCAATAATATCTATTGGGAACGAGATCGGACTTAAAATTGATCTAAATAATATAGTGACTGATTTTATCAATAACAAAAAAAAAAAAAAAACAACAACACCACCTTTTAGTTATCT
>NC_090753.1:3499423-3504423 GCF_036898095.1 Palaemon carinicauda | reverse complement strand
AGCGCGTGATCTTCTGGTACCAATGACGAGCAGGGGAAGGGGCGAACCAGTGGCCGACATCCATGATAGCTGCAACCCAGATGTCGAGGCAGCCCGACACCCAGCCGGCTTCGACAGCCTCCCAGGGACGGGGTGCCTCCCAGGGACGGGGTGCCTCCCAGGGACGGGGTGCCTCCCAGGGGGGTGCCTCCCAGGGACGGGGTGCCCGTAGCAGTGGACCTCGAAGAGGCAGAGGTCCGAGAAGTGGGGATGCAGTGAATGGCAATTGTTGGAACTGTGGGGGAAGGGGGCACCTCCGGGCTGTATGCCCCGCCGTCGAGCAGCGGCGGTGTTTTGGATGCCATGCCACAGACCACCTACTGAACAGCTGTCCACAAAACGGCGTCGGCTCAAGGGATCATGTTTCCCGTGCACCAACAAGAGGAAGGGGAAAACGACACGGGACGGGGATCAAGGGTCCTTCGGGCCGTCCGTCCGAACCGCCAGGACCAAAGACAGAAGAGCCAAGAAGTCAAACGTCACCCCCCAGTTTGACGTCGGGGGAGGCCAGTCAGTGCCCCAGCCAGCAGTAAGGGATACCCCCTGGCCAGCGAGAGCGACTTCCCCGGGAGTGCCAGAGGCGGTTCGGGAGGTAGAGCAGCCGCCTCCCACCGCCGCTCCCACACATGCAAGTAGGAATGCGGTCCCCGTTCTTAGAGTAGAGCTGGGATCGTGTGTGCGACGCGCTCTGCTTGATTCCGGGGCCAGCGTATCCCTTATGGAAGAACATTTGGCGACGGATCCCATACAAACATCGAAGGAGTGCCTGGTGTTGAACACGGCTGGGGGTCACGAACTGATGACCCGACATATTGTCAGACAACGTTTCGTCCTCCAAGGTCGAGAAGTGACCCATGCCTTCTATGTCATCCCGACATTAAATATGGGGGATATTCCCATTATCCTGTGAATCGATTTCATCAAGGAGAAACAAGTGACAATATGGGGGAAACTCAGCCTTGAGTTAGGGTCGCCCTTACTGCTAAGGGGATAGCAGGGGCGGTTCCTGCCGGGCCGGAGGCAGGTGAATCATTCCCTCCACCCACCCTCTACTCCTTATCAGTGGCACCCGCACCGGAAATGCGCGAAGGTGACCTAGCGTACGTAAAACCAAATCAAAAGTGGCAGGATTTCATGTCTCCAAGAGTCACCACCGTTACCGAAGGAAAGGTTGAAAATCCCTTTATAAATGTAAGTACCCAGTGGTTCCACTTAGGCACTGAGTCGGTCTGCGACCTTGAGTTATGTTCATTTGTGACAGCCGAACGGACACTGACGACCTTGTCTATCCATGGTCAAGGTCCCGGTGGGGATAGGCTAAGAAAGCTCCGTCAAACAGCTATTGGAGCGACCCCAATTAATTATCATAAGAGAGTAGGAGATATTGTAGAGAATTTTGCGGACGTAATTGCAGTTGGAGATGAACCCCCAGGGAGAATCAATGAGTTTCCATTTAACATCGAGACTAGCAGTCACTCCCTAATTCGTTCCAAACCGTATAGGACTCCTGTCTGTCATGTAGAGGCAATTGAAGGAGAAATAAATAAATTAAAAGAGCAAGGTACGATTCGAGAAAGCGAGTCCCCCTGGGCCTCTCCAATTGTGATGGTTCGTAAGAAGGATGGTTCTTTTCGGTTATGCGTAGATTATAGGAGGATAAATGCTGTTACCAAGGATAATGCATACCCTTTGCCCTCTATCGAGAACTGTTACTTAAAGTCAGGGAAAGCAGGTTTTTTTTTCTACTTTAGATTTAAAGTCCGGGTATCACCAAATTCCCTTAAATGACGGAAGTAAAGAAAAAACGGCCTTTATAGCAAATGATCAATTGTTTGAGTATAATTATCTCCCTTTCGGATTAAAGAATGCTCCTGCCCATTTTTCTCGTGTGATGATGTCTGTATTAGCTTCATTATTAGGACATAGTGTTTTTGTCTATTTGGATGATATAATTGTAATTGGGGCTACGGTAGACGAGCATGAAAAAAATCTTATACAAGTGTTAGAAGCCTTGAAACGTCAGGGGATGAAGATTAATTTAGACAAATGTAAATTTTTTCAACAAGAAGTAGAATTTTTGGGGCACATAGTAACACCCGAAGGCCTAAGGCCTTGTGCCGATAAAGTAGCTGCAATCAGGGAATTTCCAGAGCCAAAAAACGCTAAGGAAGTAGCCAGTTTTCTCGGGCTCGCTGGCTATTACTGTAAATTTATACAGAACTTCGGTCACATAGTACAACCGCTAGACTCATTGAGGAAGCGGCCGGAGTTTCAGTGAGGAGAAAGAGAAAAAGCTGCTTTTCAGACATTACAGAATGCACTCACGAGCGAGGAATTGTTGGCTTATCCAAGGTTCGACCGGCCGTTTTTGGTAACGACCGACACGAGTCAGATCGCGATCTGCGGAGTCATTTCTCAGGTTGATGATGAAGGGAATGAGAGGCCTATTTGTTTTGCTTCACGAGCTTTAAAGGGACAAGAGGTTAGATACAGTACCTTCGATAGAGAGGCATTGGCAATTCTATGGATGCTGGAGAGACACCGCTACTTTTTGCTTGGGCATAAAATCAAAATAAACACAGATCATCGGCCGTTCCGGGACTTGTTCAAAAAAGGAAAATTAAATACTCGGCAAGCTCGGTGGATTGAGCGGTTGTTGGAGTTTGATATTGTAAATTTCGAGCATATTGCGGGGAAGTCAAATAAAGTAGCAGTCGCTCTCTCCAGGACCGTTATAGCGGCACTAACAACTAGGTCTGTCAAGCGGAAGGAAAAACAACAGGGGAGTTCAGGTTCAAATACACCTGTGGGAGAAGCGCATAGAAAACGGGAAGATCTTGACAACTCTAGTTGGAGAGAGAGAGAGAGAGAGAGGACGAGAGCTGTCCAGAGAATGTGAATGCTGGGAGTTCCATAGAGGGAACTCGGAGAGAATGCCCTGTGAATGAGTGTGTGGTTGATTTGTGTGGCTGGAGTGTGGGTGAGCTTGTTGCTGGACAAAAATCCGAAATTTGGATCGAGCAGGTCAAGGAGTGTGTGAGAGATGCGAGTAGCAAGCTCCCGGATTTCTTGCGCATGCGAAGAGATGTGTTCTTCATCGAAGACGATATCCTATTTTATAAATATGAGAAGAGGCCGGGAGATATCCGATCTCGCGTTGTTCTTCCTTCCTCTTTGATAGAGAAAGCCATCCATTTAATTCATGTAAATCCTTACGCAGGACATGGTATAGAGAAGTCCTTGAGAAGGGCCAGAGAGTCATTTTTTTGGTTAGGGATGAAGAAAGACATTGTTAGGTTTATTAATAAGTGTCATGTGTGTAACACTATGCGGAACCACAACCATGTGATCCCGAAGGCCAGAACATGGTCAATAGTGCCTGTTAAATTTGATAGAGTGCATAAGGACGTCCTGGGTCCATTCCCCCCCGGTGACGGGCAGTTTAAGTACGTGTGTGTGTTTGTAGATGCATTCACACGCTGCACACACACACGTATGCAATGGTGGACAAAACCGCAGTGTCGGTTGCGAAGGCGTTGTGCTCCTTCATAGTGAGGTACGGATGTCCACATACATTGATAAGTGACAATGGTAGAGAGTTTGTGAATGAAGTGTGCAAGGGGGTAACCCAGATCATGAAAATAAATCATTTCACTATCGCCTCTTATCGGCCATCAGCAAATGGGTTCGTCGAGTCCCATAACCGAGAGGTGACAAATATTTTAAGGTATCTTGTGGGGGACAACCCAAACCAGTGGGTGGAAATGTTGCCGTAGGCGGAGTTCGCCCTAAATACGGCATATAATGGCTCTATTAGGAATACCCCGTTTTTTATGCTTTTTGCGCAGGACCCTGTGTTGCCATATACCGTTGTAATGGACCCCCACACCTTGCCATTATACAACACGGAACAATATCCGGTGATGATGTGTAATTTGGCTTGGAGAGTGTTTCAGATAACCCAAAAGTACTTGCTGAGGGCCAATGAAAAGTATCAGACGAAATACGATCAGCGTTTCCGAACGCGAACGTCTGATATACAGATAGGGGACAGAATCTATCTTAAAAGGTTGCAACCGAGGAAGCATAAACTGGAAGCCTCATATGTTGGACAGTATCGTGTAAAAGAAATTAAAGCCGATACGGCGGTCATCCAACACATCCGGACCGGGACCAAAGGCGAGTATCACCTTTCGCATATGTGCCCGGTCCGAGAGGACAACTTGGTGTGGTATTTGAATAAGCCGGTACCACCTTACCCCGGGCTACCTGGCTACTTGGGGGAGGAAAGAGAGGAAGATACCCGAGCATGTGTCAGTGCCATACTTAGGGCACGAGAGAGTGCGAGAGGACATGGGCCTTGAGATAATGTCTACCACGAGGTGATTGAGGTCATAAAAATCAGGTTTCTTTTACGTATGTTCATTCCAAGTGTATTGTGAAAAGATGTACTAAATTTTTTGGTTTTTCTGTTCTAAGCATATCGCGGGTATGTTTGTTTGTTATGTTGATAAATTTTTTGTTACGGTGACATTATGTCAAGATTCATCCAAATTTCATTATTTTGTGTTGATACCAATTTTGCTATTACCAATGTTTGTATGTATGTTTTTCCATTTTGTTGTACTGTATTTGAAAAAAATTCATTTGTCTCTGTGGAGGTTTTCGGTGCTGTTACAGTTAATTGCTAATCATGGGTTGAAAATTGAACATCATTACTTATGTTTTTGTTTTCCAGGAGAAAAAATATTGCTCGTTTATTGATAAGTATTTTTCTTTTTTATTATTATTCACTGTTAGAATTTGCTCCTTGTTGCAGTGTCACGGATGTGTTAGAAATGGTTTTCTTATAATGGTAAATGTGTCAAAGAGTGCTGGGATTGTGAGTTATTCATTTTGGTTTCTCTTAATTTTTATCATTTTCGTTATTTTGTGTATGTAATGATTTGTCGGTTCATATA
>NC_090753.1:3491923-3494423 GCF_036898095.1 Palaemon carinicauda | reverse complement strand
AGTGAGTAATATAATTGTGGGTTACTATAACCTATATGGATGACTTTACCTTTCTCACAGTTGAAAGGCATTTGCCATTTTCTGGGCCATTTTCCTAGCTTAATTAGATATTCTTTTAAGGTTTCTAGGACTTCTTAGTTTGCAGCATTCAAGCCTAGTTTAGTATCTACTAGTTAACCATAAATCTATGTCGTTGATTTATATCATAAATAGCAATGGGGCAAGGAGGGATCTTTGGGGTACTCTGCTAGTAACAGCTGTCCACTCTGAAGCTTTTTCAATGATTAAAACTCTGTTTTCTGTTTGTTAGTTAATTTTCAATTGATTCAAGTGGCTCGTCAATGATGCCTAGTTCTTTTATTTTTACTGTTATTTTCTTATGAGGAACTTTATCAAAAGCCTTTTGAAAGTTCAAGTATACGATGTCTATTGACTTGGTTTGTCATAAATGGTAAACATGTGGAACAATTCCAACAGATTTTTTTCACAGATAATCGCTTATCTATAGCCATATTGGCTGTCTATCAGAAGATTGTTTTTCTCTGTATATATTACTATTGAATCTCTTACAGTTGTTTCAAAATTTTTCCGGGCGCCGATGTTAGACACACAGGACACAGGTCTGTAGTTACTAGGCTCATCTTTTTGCTCCTTACTTGTAAATTGGAGTAACATTGGCTTGGTTCCATCAGTGTTTTTTTTTTTTTTTTCTATTTTTTTTTTTGGGGGGGGGGCGGTGGAATGTCCTACGGAAAATTTTGTAAAACTATAGGGTTATCTCTTTCTAGTTTTATAATCTCTCTTGGATGAATATCATTTGGACCTGGTACCTCACACTTACTGAATCTTTTTATTTCCTTTTTTTAAATCATCCATTGTAAAGGTGATTCCATTTAATGGTTGTGGCCCTTCATATATGATAACTGGGTCGAGGAGTGTCATTGATTCTTCCCTAATGAATGCAATTGTAAAATATGCATTCATCAGTTAGGATTTTTACAAATCATTTGTTATAATATTACCGTCAAAGTCTCCTATTGGGCTAATATTGTGTTTTGATGGGTTTTCTACCCTCTACATATGTAACAAGAAATATATTTTTGGTTTTCCTTACTATCTGAAACCACTTTTCTTTTCGTTGATCTTGGTCCTTGTAACTAGTCTTTCTACTTTTTAGCTTCAATTCTTGTACTCGGAAATTTCATGCACTGAAGGCTGTGGACTTATTGAATTATGTTTCCTATCTCTACTTCTTATTGCAATGGCCATTTCTCTGTTGAACCATTTAGATTATGGAGTGCTTTTTGGTAAAAGTTTTCTATGCAGTTTACATTTAGCCACTTTTTTGTATATTTCAACAAAGGAGTCCCATTGTTTACCTATGTTGCCTGTTTCATTGTATGATAAATTCTTGGTGTATTCGTTGAGTTTTATCCAGTTTCTCCGTCTGTAGTCTATCTTTTTTTAAAATGTTCCTTTATTTTAGATGAGATATATTTACCTGATACCTAAGTTTTATGTGGTATATTTTACTAGTATTTTTGCTTACTGAAACACTGGATACCAAATTTTCTTCGGTTTTTAGCAAGATATCTAGTATGTTATTTCCCTTAGTTTGTTTATTAACCTATTAATGGAGGGATTCATTGTTGGCAAATTTTAGTATCCTATGTCACTCTGTGTTTGATGTAGAATTGAAAGTGTTCTAGTTTACTGCTACATCAAAATCGCCCATCGGGACAGCTTTCCTCGTTGTTAACTTCTTATCTAAGTTTTCTATACAGCTCTTTGTCCCTTATTTAGGTGGTCTTCATATTAAAAGCATGGCTATAGTTTTTCCTGTGATGTTGATATTTGCACCTCTCACTTCACATTTGGTTTCTAAATATCTATGGGGATTAAGTAATTTTTAGCATAGACTATTACTACCACAGCTTTGTTGATAAGGTGATCCATCTTGAAAAGCTTGAAACATTGGATTTTATATTCTTGAATCTAGGTGTAGGTATTGCTTACAAAATCTTGTTCCTCACTAGCTATCATTGCCAAGAGAGAGAGAGAGAGAGAGAGAGAGAGAGAGAGAGAGAGAGAGAGAGAGAGAGAGAGAGAGAGAGAGAGAGAGAGAGAGAGAGAGAGAGAGAGAGAATATACCATAACTTTTACCGTCATTTTCAACATTACTGTTACTGAAATTATATTACATATATCAAAAATCTAAATATTTTTACCTCTGGGAATCATAAGGATTTGAACAATGAAAGGATATATCTATGTTGTAAATCATAATCTTTTTTTTCTGCATTAAAATTCTTGTATTTTCTTCTTCATCTTCGTTAGACTGCAAAAAACTCAAGGCATACTGATATATGATACATAGTTCATTTTGAATAAGACTACAAAAGACTCCTGTTAAGCTTCAGGGAATAAAATATTTGCATGTTCTATTTCGTATCCTCAAAGAGAATAAAATAGCTGAAGGGGATATTGACGTTTTTATTTG
>NC_090753.1:3484423-3489423 GCF_036898095.1 Palaemon carinicauda | reverse complement strand
GTGGTGTTGAGATATTTGGTAATTTTGATTTTGAAAGAAGTGTAGTGAATTTGTAACTATAGTTTATATTGTAAAAAAGTATTTGGTTTTTGTTACTGAGGGATTAAGTTAAACAGTGAAGTGGTTTTATTTTTGCTTAACCGTTCAGTAACCTTTTAAGAGTCCAAAGGCCGCCTTAAAACTAACAGTCAGATATATGTAGATGTTCGTGTCAACTTTTTCATTAATTGTCAGAACTAAATATTTTCATAAAGTAATTTCAAGTGGAAACTTTGTTTGTATTGTTTTTGAAGTGTAATTTTGTCTTAGTCTAAGGTCTAGTACAGACTCAAATTTTAAGTGATTTTTTTCGTCTTTATATATGGATTGTTTTTTTTTTTGAATATATACACACACACACACACACACACACACACACACACATATATATATATATATATATATATATATATATATATATATATATATATATATATATATATATATATATATATATATATATTTGTAAAGCGTGTATTATTTTCGATCACCAATAGTTAACTCAGTATCTTGCTCATATCCACAGACTATCAAAGTAGGAGGCTATTTACGAATACTTCCTGCTAAAAGTAAAGTAATCACCCAGATTTTCTTTTTTTACTGTAACATGAAGTGACCTTTAGATATTCAATGTTCATATATATCATTGTCTGGGAGTTATGTATTATTCTCAGAGCTGAGGTTTTCTCTTGTGTATCAGATTATGAATTATTAAGCAAGTGAGTTTTGGAGCTCGGGAAATTACGTAATTTGCTAGGTGTAATATACACTTTTTAGTGCTCAGACTGTGGGATTGAGCGAGTCTGTTAAATTTTAGTTAGGGCATGGCAATATTTTGATTAAAGATTTGACTAGTTCAGTGTTGATATTATTCCATGTATTGTTAGGATATATTTTTGGAGAGGTGTAATTTTTGGTAAAGCACAAGAGGGCGCAGTTTAACGTGCAGCAGTTTTTTGAAAACCCAATTGTTCAGGAATTGTCAGAAGCTAATACAACTAAAGCTCAGTGACTTGTTATTTTAATGGAATATAGTGGCCATGTCACTAGTGGAATGATTAAAGCCTAAATCAAGTGTCTAGACTTAGGAGTGTCGATAAATTCCGAAAGGTATCTGGATGAAGATATTGGAGCAGCGCGCGACCTTTTGGAGAAGGCAAAAGCAGAATTTGAAGAGAAGCAAGTATCATATGATCCATAAACTGAGGGAATGAAAGCAGAAATAAATGTAGACGCTGAGATTAGAGGAATTGGAGCAGAAGAGAATTCAATTAAGTTGAAGATAATGGCAAAACAGGAGGAACGGGAAGAGATAAAGAGAGAAGAAGCAAGAGAAATTGTAAGACATGGAAGGGAACTGGAAGAAAGAGAGGTCGAAGAGGCTAGAGACTTTGCAAGACATGCAAAGTAATTGGAACTGTTGAATGCTCCGGTAAAGTTGTCGTCAACTCAGGCAGGTGTGACCCCTGCTCTGCACGATCCTAGGTTTGATGTTATGAAGGCGCAGAAATTGATTTTGAAATTTTTGGAAGAAGCTCCCGAAAGTTCTTCAATCATTTTAAAACATTCTTGTCGACGAAGGAATGGCAAGATTATAAATTGCCTGTGTTATTGCAGTGCCCATATTGGAAAAAGGCCGCTGTATGTATTCCGCCTTGTCTCAGGACTAAAGAAAGGATTATCAAGAAATTAAGAGGGGCATACTGTAATTGTATCAGATGACTCCAGAATACTATAAAGAAAGATTCAGAAATTTGCGGAAGAACGAGTAAATGGCTTTCCTGGATTTTGCTTTTAGGGTAAGACGATGTTTTATTAGATGGATAGAGGCTTCCAAAAAGAGAGATGGCTGATTTAGAAGAATTGATGGTGCTTGAAGAATGTTTATGAGGAATTCCTGAATATATTTGAACATACTTGAGAGAGAGAGAGAGAGATGAAAAAAAGTTGAAAGAGCCAATTTCAACCATCGCTCAGACCAGATGTCAAATATTCGCTGAACCAGGAAAACCAATTCAGTAATAACTATGGGAACAAATTTAATAGTTACAGCAGAAGTACCACTGATACTATACTAAAGCAAAATGCGATAGTACCACAGCAAGAATAACAAAATCCGACTCCTTCAGGTGTTGTGAAAGATGTGCAGAAGAAAAATATAGTCTGTTATAAATGTGCAAAAATTCCCATATTAGTAAGGAATGTTGGTCGAACCAACCGAAAGCAATCGCCCAAGTGGTTACGGGTAATTCAACTCCACAGAATACAAAGACGAAGAATTAAAGGGGAAAGGTCGACAAGGAAAATAGAGCAGTTAACGTTTACACGACAAACAGGACAACCCCAAACAGCGTGTGTACCTTTAAACCCTATATTTATGAAGGCATGTTAGCTGCTTTGGATGGGAGTGAGCAGATCCATGTCAAGATATTGAGTGACACTGGATGTAATCATAGTGTTGTGACGTGAGGCATACATCCGATAGTGGAACAGTCTCTCACTGGATATTCTGTCATTTTGAAGGGAATAGGAGGTGAGGAAGTTACTTCTATTTGCCTTTTGAAACTCTCATGCGAATTGATAACAAGTCATTTTGATTTTGTGGTAAAAGATTCATTGGCTGTCGAAAGAGTAGACGTCCTACTGGGAAACAAGCTTGGTGGAGTGTCGTTTGTGCCTTGTCCCATTGTAACAGAGAAACTACCGAAGAATAGCTCTACGACGGAACTCAAGAAGGACTACCCATATCTGTTCCCTAGTTGTGTGCTGACTAGGAATATTATGAAGAAAGTGGCTGCAAAAGAAGACAGAGAAACTGAAGGAGCAATGAACTTGGAAGATATGTTTACAGAAGAAGAGGTTTCCTATGATAGTACACAAGAGGAGAGCTCCCGAGAGAGGCTAAGAAAAGAGCAACGCCAGATAAATGAACAGAAAGACAAGTGACCAATGGACTTGGAAGAAATAGAAAATTCACCATTAGAAGTAGGACAATTAAGTCTGAAAAGGCTGATAAGATTGCAATAAAAGGATGTGACTTTAACTGAATTAATGTACCGTGTGTTGAATGAGACGGAGGCGCAGCAGTCTCCCACCTGTTATTATTTAAAGGATGGATTCTTTATGATAAAGCATAGACATGCTGATATTCCTAGGAATTGGGCATATACCATCAGATATTGATTGCCCCTCCGCTGAGAAGACAGGTGATCGCCGTAGCACATGAGACGGTACACATGGGAATTAGACAGTTGATGGAGAAAATTATTACACACTTTTTCTAGCCTAGCATGCAAAAGGATGTGAGCCAAGTTTGCCGTACATGTCACATTTGTCAGATTGCTTGAAAGCCTAACGAGTACATCAAGAAGGCTCCCTTACACCCAACTGAAGTGCGAGGAGAACCCTTCAGCAAGGTAATGATAGACATTGTGGGATCGTTACCGATAACAAAAAGAGGCCACAAGTTTATGTTAACTTTGATATGTCCATTGAAAGGATACGCAAAAGCCATACTTGTCAGGAACATTAGTGTCAAAGTAATTGCCAAGAAGTTACTTCACTTTTTCACAAAGTTTATTATTAAGGAAATCGTTCAGAGTGACCGAGGAACTAATCCAACGTCAAAATTGTTTCAGGTCATAATCAAACTGACTAATGTCTATCACCCTGAGACCCAAGGTCCATTAGCGAGATTTTATCAAACTCTAAAGAGTGTGTCAATAAAGTACTGCACCGAAACAGAAAATGAATAGTACATAGGACTACCTTTGATTGTATATGATGTAGGCAATGCTTTTCAAGACAGCATTTAATGCAGCCAAAATGAAATGGCATTTGGACACAAATTAGTAGGACCGATCAAAATGTTGTTATAAAAATTAGAAAGATTGAGAAGAAACGGATAGAGAATATGTCAATATCTTGAGGAAAAGTATTGGCGAAACACGAAAGTTTTCCTTTGAAAACCTGAAAATGGGTCATGGAAAAAGGATGAAAAGTTTTGGTTAGAAAAGTAAGAACAGACAGTTTACTGTATGACGACAGGTGTTGGTTTTCTTACCGATAAGGAGATTCCCTCTCACAAACAAGCTCATATTAGCCAGCAAATTCCAGGCATCCTTTGACAAGATGAAAATCATATCAACTACAAAACTGATATTGTAAACACCAGATTTCATCAATAAATTCCTTATCCAAGTGGATGCATCGAGCAATGGGACTAGGGCTGTCCTATTGCCAGGAGGCAAGGAAGGAATTCTTCATTCTGTCTGTTTTATATCGTCGAAGCTGAAGAAGCAGCAATGGGCCTATTCGACATTGAATAAAGTACTGCTAGCGCTAATCACAGTGAGAAGGAGGCTTTAAGTTTATGTATATAGACCACAGAATGAAGAAATTACAGTACTCAGATCACAGCCTTTTATCTTTTGTTAATGAAATTAAGAATAATAATTAAAGGTTAACTAGATGGTCGTTATGTTAGCAACAACAATGTATTAATGTGAAGCATATATTCGATAAAGAATGTCTTTGCAGTGGATTTAGGCCCAGAATAGATAATCTTTTTTGGGAAAGCTATCTTACGAAGCTGGTTTAACATGAGAGTAGATTACTTTTTTCACATATTTCATAAGTGTATTTAAGAGTTGTATAGGCAGCTCGTAAGGTGAGTTCCACTCATGTAGGATTAAGTAAATGTATGTAAATTACATAGCACTGTCGTCATTCATTTAGTTTTATTTTCACTCAGTTCCGAAAGTGTAAATTTATGTTATTTTGATCAATTAAATTCCAATTTCACTTAGTTCTGTTAAGAAGTCTTATGTAACTTGTTAAAAGGTATGCTGTATGAGTAACGCAAGAGATTGCATCCTATTTTCAAGTGGTTTGAAGTTGCATATTTGTTCTGGACTAAAAATAAGTCTATTTATTAATGTTATGATATGATGTGGACTGAG
>NC_090753.1:3478062-3481423 GCF_036898095.1 Palaemon carinicauda | reverse complement strand
AGAAAGAGGAGAGAAAGAAAGCGAGAGAGAGAGAGGACGCGTGTCTCAGTTGTACCTAGTGACGTCACATTAATAACGGCTATCCTAGCAAAAGCTGCAGGTGGGTTGACCAGTAAATTCTATTGGCCTTGAGCTGCACAATCCTCCATTGGGAAGACATCCCCGTCGACAACTCCAACACCATCCTCCTCTACAATGACAGTACTGGTAAACTTAGACTATGGATACCTGCTCCCGTGTGCCTAGAGGTGTTTGATTTCAGCCATGGCCTTTTACATCCTTCGTTCCAATCTACTGCACACCTATGGAAGAAAAAGTTTCTTTGGGTCGAAATTACTAGGAACACTAAGGATAGGATCCAGCCTGTACTTCATGATAAACTTCAAAATAACATTGACACATGGATTTATGAGTGTGTACCTTTCCTTATCCTCAGCATTGCATTACCCACAAAAAGAAGGGAACCGTCTGCCATGGTGATCTGACATACTAGCTAACTATAGGAAATCGAAAATCCTTTTATTGCTTCTATGTATGAGTAAACATATTGTACATGCTCTCCAGAAGTTTCAACCAATTATTTTTACAAATAACGGAGATATAGCGGTCTTTAAATGATGACATCATCCTTACTGTGTCGTCTGCATGACTGAGTTTGACAGAATCGTTTTTGTGTGTTTATTTTTGTATATTTATTGCGATTTTTTTCACTTGTGTTTCTAAATCTCGTACGTATGGCAGAAATGGAAGGCATTGGTCGAGCAATGTTGAACAAAATCTAATCCAACAAGAACAGCAGCCAGAGTTTCTAAAGACGTGTGGAAGTTATAATGCATGTGTTTATTTACTTGAAGTTTGTATGTACATTGTGTTTTCACAACGTCCTCGGGAACTTTATAGCAAGTCCAATGTTAGCTAAGGTCATAGAAAGAACAAATAGTCAATTTTTTTTACCATATAATGAAGATAAAGCGGTCTTTAAATGATGACGTCATCCTTACTGCGTTGCCTGCATGACTGAGTTTGACAGAATCATATTTAAGTTTCTCTCTCTCTCTCTCTCTCTCTCTCTCTCTCTCTCTCTCTCTCTCTCTCTCTCTCTCTCTCTCTCTCTCTCTCGAATTATTTTAAACTGCCATTTATACAAATATTATAATATCAATGTTCAACTCTCTCTTAGAATCAAATAATGGTTGATATCTCTCTCTCTCTCTCTCTCTCTCTCTCTCTCTCTCTCTCTCTCCTCTCTCTCTCTCTCTCTCTCTCTCTCGCTCAATTCAAACTGTGAACTATATCAACCAAAAGCTATCACTCCAAAATTAAATTCATGATCTCTCTCTCTCTCTCTCTCTCTCTCTCTCTCTCTCTCCTCTCTCTCTCTCTCTCTCTCTCTCTCTCTCTCTCTATATATATATATATATATATATATATATATATATATATATATATACCTCTCTCTCTCTCTCTCTCTCTCTCTCTCTCTCTCTCTCTCTCTCTCATGTTTTGAAAGCTCGTACTTCTGGCAGAAATGGAAGGCATTGGTAGAGGCTAGGTAAATGAAAACTACCAGCTACGAGAACATCAGCCAGAGTTTCCAAAGACGTATAGAACTTTATAGCAAGGCCAATGTTACCTAAGGTGATAGAAAGAACAAAAAGTAAGCGGATAACAAGAAAAAAAGAACCAAGAAGAGAGGGAAACATGAATAGGAGTACAAAGCAGAAACATGCTAATTAAAACACTTGTAACAATGAGAGATCGCTGGCAACTCGTAACATAGTAATAATATACTGAGGGTTCAAATACCCCGTTTAGGGTACGTTCATGTAGGAATAAACAATAAAAGTTATTATAATAATCTTTTCTTGATTTCATTAAGGAAAGAACCGAAAATTTGTGGCAAATCTTTAGGAGCTCATAACTCAAAAACATACCTATTCACACTTAGGTACATTTTTCTTACTTATTTTTTGTTCAATATTAGAGAGAAAGATATCATGGAAAAGAAAAATAAAAATCCCACAATTCTGTCAAACGGAATTTTGATTTTTGTTTCATTTCCTTTTTCACGATTATTTTGCGTCCAGACGCTAATAAAAAATAAAAATTCTTGAAAAAATAAAAGGAAAATCAAAATTGGTGTTGTATTAGGAGGAAAAATTGTACCTAAGTTATCTTTTAAATCATGATTTTTGGTAATAAATCAGAGTTCTTTATCAAATGACTTGAAATTTTTGTATAATGAAGGTATCATATATATCTAAAACATATATAGAAATGGTGCAGTTTGAATCCTTAGAAAAAAAAATTGTGGACATGGCTGACGGTCCCCTTACCGTCGAAGATAGTAGGTTCCCTAACACATCATATGGACATTGTTACCAGTTTACTGTCATCAACCACTAAACACGTTGGCCTAAAGACATTCCCATGGAAACTGTAACATCCGCATTATATACATCGGCCTTACTCTCAGGAGGAATAGCAAGATTTGGTATCCCTGAGCGTATTACTTCTGTCAGGGGTACCACTTTCACCTCTCAATTTCCAACATTAATAGTGAGTTTTTCTGGAATTACCCTACATCACACAACCGCCTACAACCCTGCTGACAGAAAAATTTTTAACGTTTCCATGGCACCGTCAAAGCAGCTTTCGTGTCACGCTTGAAGGACTCCAACAGGTTTAATAAGCTTCTTCGGGTCTTCCTAGGACTAAAGACCACCTTTAAAGATACCCTGGATATAACGGCCGCTCCAATGGTGTATGGCGACCCATTGGTCATCCCTGCCAAATTTGTTTATGTCTGCAACATATTCCGATAAAGTACATAATTTCTAGCAGGGGTAACCATGTACCTCACGTGTTTCATACTAGCTCATACATTGTAATGGTTTTGCTGTTTACATCATATCATTTGCTACTTTCTGCACTCATAAACCAACCATTAACAGCCTGATAGCTCATGTTTTATTTTGTTTAAGTTTATGTTACGTTCTTGGTCACATGACCTGGTACTTAATCTTGATCTCTATTTAATGATTTTTACTTGCATTTACCTACACTCTCAGGTACAAGGAAATGGTTTCTTTATACAATACTGCATCACTCATGAAGGTATCCACCCCCTCCCAAAAAAGGTATCAGCTTTTGAGATCTTTTCCACGCCCTCAAAAATCAAATCCTTACGAGATTATCCACCAGTTATTGCCAGCCATCTCTACCACTCGTGCTCCCCTCAATGTCTACCTCAAGGGCGAGCCAAAGTGCCTGTATTGGGAGTCACTGCAGGAAGGTGCATCTGTAACGCTGACAATGCTTCTACTCTCTCCTTTCCCATTCCACATGACAGCGACTTTAC
>NC_090753.1:3470562-3473062 GCF_036898095.1 Palaemon carinicauda | reverse complement strand
AACTTAAAGCCTCCTTCTCACTGTGATTAGCACTAGCAGTACTTTATTCAATGTCGAATAGGCCCATTGCTGTTTCTTCAGCTTCGACGATATAAAACAGACAGAGTGAAGAATTCCTTCCTTGCCTCCTGGCAATAGGACAGCCCTAGTCCCATTGCTCGATGCATCCACTTGGATAAGGAATTTATTGATGAAATCTGGTGTTTACAATATCAGTTTTGTAGTTGATATGATTTTCATCTTGTCAAAGGATGCCTGGAATTTGCTGGCTAATATGAGCTTGTTTGTGAGAGGGAATCTCCTTATCGGTAAGAAAACCAACACCTGTCGTCATACAGTAAACTGTCTGTTCTTACTTTTCTAACCAAAACTTTTCATCCTTTTTCCATGACCTGTTTTCAGGTTTTCAAGGGAAAACTTTCGTGTTTCGCCAATACTTTTCCTCAAGATATTGAAATATTCTCTATCCGTTTCTTCTCAATCTTTCTAATTTTTATAACAACATTTTGATTGGTCCTACTAATTTGCGTCCAAATGCCATTTCATTTTGGCTGCATTAAATGCTGTCTTGAAAAGCATTGCCTACATCATATACAATCAAAGGTAGTACTATGTACTATTCATTTTCTGTTTCGGTGCAGTACTTTATTGACACATTCTTTAGAGTTTGATAAAATCTCTCTAATGGACCTTGGGTCTCAGGGTGATAGACATTAGTCAGTTTGATTATGACCTGAAACAATTTTGACGTTGGATTAGTTCCTCGGTCACTCTGAACGATTTCCTTAATAATAAACTTTGTGAAAAAGTGAAGTAACTTCTCGGCAATTACTTTGACACTAATGTTCCTGACAAGTAAGGCTTTTGCGTAGCCTTTCAATGGACATATCAAAGTTAACATAAACTTGTGGCCTCTTTTTGTTATCGGTAACGATCCCACAATGTCTATCATTACCTTGCTGAAGGGTTCTCCTCGCACTTCAGTTGGGTGTAAGGGAGCCTTCTTGATGTACTCGTTAGGCTTTCAAGCAATCTGACAAATGTGACATGTACGGCAAACTTAGCTCACATCCTTTTGCATGCTAGGCTAGAAAAAGTGTGTAATAATTTTCTCCATCAACTGTCTAATTCCCATGTGTACCGTCTCATGTGCTACGGCGATCACCTGTCTTCTCAGCGGAGGGGCAATCAATATCTGACGGTATATGCCCAATTCCTAGGAATATCAGCATGTCTATGCTTTATCATAAAGAATCCATCCTTTAAATAATAACAGGTGGGAGACTGCTGCGCCTCCGTCTCATTCAACACACGGTACATTAATTCAGTTAAAGTCACATCCTTTTATTGCAATCTTATCAGCCTTTTCAGACTTAATTGTCCTACTTCTAATGGTGAATTTTCTATTTCTTCCAAGTCCATTGGTCACTTGTCTTTCTGTTCATTTATCTGGCGTTGCTCTTCTCTTAGCCTCTCTCGGGAGCTCTCCTCTTGTGTATTATCATAGGAAACCTCTTCTTCTGTAAACATATCTTCCAAGTTCATTGCTCCTTCAGTTTCTCTGTCTTCTTCTGCAGCCACTTTCTTCATAATATTCCTAGTCATCACACAACTAGGGAACAGATATGGGTAGTCCTTCTTGAGTTCAGTCGTAGAGCTATTCTTCGGTAGTTTCTCTGTTACAATGGGACAAGGCACAAACGACACTCCACCAAGCTTGTTTCCCAGTAGGACGTCTACTCTTTCGACAGATGAATCTTTTACCACAAAATCAAAATGACTTGTTATCAATTCGCATGAGAGTTTCAAAAGGCAAATAGAAGTAACTTCCTCACCTCCTATTCCCTTCAAAATGACAGAATATCCAGTGAGAGACTGTTCCACTATCGGATGTATGCCTCACGTCACAACACTATGATTACATCCCGTGTCACTCAATATCTTGACATGGATCTGCTCACTCCCATCCAAAGCAGCTAACATGCCTTCATAAATATAGGGTTTAAAGGTACACACGCTGTTTGGGGTTCTCCTGTTTGTCGTGTAAACGTTAACTGCTCTATTTTCCTTGTCGACCTTTCCCCTTTAATTCTTCGTCTTCGTATTCTGTGGAGTTGAATTACCCGTAACCACTTGGGCGATTGCTTTCGGTTGGTTCGACCAACATTCCTTACTAATATGGGATTTTTTGCACATTTATAACAGACTATATTTTTCTTCTGCACATCTTTCACAATACCTGAAGGAGTCGGATTTTGTTATTCTTGCTGTGGTACTATCGCATTTTGCTTTAGTATAGTATCAGTGGTACTTCTGCTGTAACTATTAAACTTGTTCCCATGGTTATTACTGAATTGGTTTTCCTGGTTCAGCGAATATTTGACATCTGGTCTGAGCGATGGTTGAAATTGGCTCTTTCAACTTTTTTTCACCTCTCTCTCTCTCTCAAGTATGTTCAAATATATTCAGGAATTCCTCATAAACATTCTTCAAGCACCAT
>NC_090753.1:3463062-3465562 GCF_036898095.1 Palaemon carinicauda | reverse complement strand
TAAAATTTGCCAACAATGAATCCCTCCATTAGTAGGTTAATAAACAAACTAAGGGAAATAACATACTAGATATCTTGCTAAAAACCGAAGAAAATTTGGTATCCAGTGTTTCAGTAAGCAAAAATACTAGTAAAATATACCACATAAAACTTAGGTATCAGGTAAATATATCTTATCTAAAATAAAGGAACATTTTAAAAAAAGATAGACTACAGACGGAGAAACTGGATAAAACTCAAGGAATACACCAAGAATTTATCATACAATGAAACAGGCAACATAGGTAAACAATGGGACTCCTTTGTTGAAATATACAAAAAAGTGGCTAAATGTAAACTGCATAGAAAAATTTTACCAAAAAGCACTCAATAATCTAAATGGTTCAACAGAGAAATGGCCATTGCAATAGGATGTAGAGATAGGAAACATAATTCAATAAGTCCACAGCCTTCAATGCATGAAATTTCCGAGTACAAGAATTGAAGCTAAAAAATAGAAAGACTAGTTACAAGGACCAAGATCTATGAAAAGAAAAGTGGTTTCAGATAGTAAGGAAAACCAAAAATATATTTCTTGTTACATATGTAGAGAGTAGAAAACCCATCAAAACACAATATTAGCCCCATAGGAGACTTTGACGGTAATATTATAACAAATGATTTGTAAAAATCCTAACTGATGAATGCATATTTTACAATTGCATTCATTAGGGAAGAATCAATGACACTCCTCAACCCAGTTATCATATATGAAGGGCCACAACCATTAAATGGAATCACCTTTACAATGGATGATTAAAAAAAAAGGAAATAAAAAGATTCAGTAAGTGTGAGGTACCAGGTCCAAATGATATTCATCCAAGAGAGATTATAAAACTAGAAAGAGAAACAACTGTAAGAGATTCAATAGTAATATATACAGAGAAAAACAATTTGGCTATAGATAAGCGATCATCTGTGAAAAAAAACATCTGTTGGAATTGTTCCACATGTTTACCATTTATGACAAACCAAGTCAATAGACATCGTATACTTGAACTTTCAAAAGGCTTTTGATAAAGTTCCTCATAAGAAAATAACAGTAAAAATTAAAGAACTAGGCATCATTGACGAGCCACTTGAATCAATTGAAAATTAACTAACAAACAGAAAATAGAGTTTTAATCATTGAAAAAGCTTCAGAGTGGACAGCTGTTACTAGCAGAGTACCCGAAGGATCCCTCCTTGCCCCATTGCTATTTATGATATAAATCAACGACATAGATTTATGGTTAACTAGTAGAATAGACAAATTTGCCAACGATACTAAACTAGGCTTAAATGCTGCAAACTAAGAAGTCCTAGAAACCTTAAAAGAATATCTAATGAAGCTAGGAAAATAGTCCAGAAAATGGCAAATGCCTTTCAACTGTGGGAAAGGTAAAGTCATCCATATAGGTTATAGTAACCCACAATTATATTACTCACTGTTGGGTAATGAAATAGAAAATGTTGACCAGGGGGAAGATCTTCGTATTATTATTAGCAAGAATTTGAAGTTTACCAAACAGAGTAGAAAAGCTGAAAAGAAAGCACAAACTCTAATAGGTTTAATAAAAAGATAATTCAAATAAAGAAACGAACACATTGTACCACAGCTGTGCACATCACTAGTAAGACCACATCTAGAATACGGAGTATAATTCTGGGCTCTAAGTATTCAGAAGTACATAGATACACTGGAAGCAGTACAACCCGGGGCCACTAAACCTGCTCCAACAATAAGGAAATTTGGATATAGAGGGAGGAAGGAACTTTTGAACTTATTCGATCCAAGATCTGGATGACAAAGAGGATATTTGATAGACATTTAAAATTCTTAAGGAATAACAAATGCAGATTACAGATATCTATTCATATTTAGCAAAAATCAACCCATAGGTAATGTATACAAGCTAGAATTTAAAAGATATAACACCAACCATTGTAGCAATTCCTTTACATACACAAGCGCATATATTTTGAATAAAATTTTAGCGGATGTATTAACGGTAACATAGTAAAAGAACTCTCTAAAGACTCAAAATAATTCACTGTACCATAGAGTAAATGGTGTCTACACGAATGGAATAAAAAGTTTTTGAAACATCCAAAATATATTCTTAATATTTTTTTTGAAGAAATTGAAAAGAGTAAGTATCTAAAAAGCCAGCTTTTCCATTTATGTACACATTCGAAACATGAAAAAAAAAAGAAATATAGGATCAGTGATCTCCACCATTACATCGAAGGATATAAACACAAATAATTAAGCGTAAGTTGATAAAAAAAAAAAACTGCAACAGTAAATATTGTTAATCATAAAATTATAAGAGAGAGATTTGTTGCACATGTTGTCTTGGCTTTCTTTATTATTTAATATGCAGTGGAATAATTATGAAAAGAGCTATGAGTTAGTACGAAAAGTAAGAATATTTTGATAAATTGTGTAAATCATATCAATAAAAGGCATTACTGGAGAG
>NC_090753.1:3439042-3454042 GCF_036898095.1 Palaemon carinicauda | reverse complement strand
AAGAAATTAATGTATGAAGTTACATACATAAAACTCCGTTGGAAATCATGTTTTATAATACATTTTGGAAACCCTCCTGATTTAGTCAGATAAGTGGTTTCTGCTTCGGGTAATGTGGTGATAGTGGAAGAGAAGGCTAAGGTAAATGATAATGAGAAAGGATATGATAGTGATAGTAATAGTAATAGTGATAGTGAGATTGATTAAGGGAATTAGGCATAATAAGGATGAACAGAAATGTGATAGGAAGAATGAGAAGAAAGGAAAAAGTGATGTGAAGAAAGAGAAGAAAAAGTGTCAGGATGAGAGAAAGGATGATCGTAAATGGGTGAAAGTCGTGGGTATGGAAAGGGCTAGCGAGGAAGTAGGAAACGAGAAGGAAGGTAGCAGCGATGATAGCAGTGAGAATGAACGTGATTTGTGTAAGACTGTGTTTATGAGAGAGGTACCTCGGTGGGAATGGTTCAATGAGCATAGTAGTAGGGATGTATATGAGTTTTTCAAGGAGTATGAGAGGTATTGTCAGGATAAGTATGGTGATAGTAAGAGAGTTTGGGCTAGGGAGTTAGGAGAACATTTGACTGGGTATTTGTTGACGATGTATGGTGTGATAATGAGTGTGGGGGATGTTGAATATGATAGTGTGAAAGGTAGGAAAATTGAGCAGGTAAAATGTATGAAAGGGAGTGTTAGGTATAAGCGTAAGAATGATTTTAATGAAACATGGATGAATGTAAGAGAGGCAATATCTATGTATGTATGTAGTTTGGAGACATTAGCTAAGAAGATGTATGGGGTTGAAGGTATAAATGAGAATAAGGAGTTAATGAGGAAATTTTTGGCGACCATACCTGAGAATGTGTGTGAATTTATTCATTTGAAACGGAAGGAGAAAAAGAGGTGGACGCAAGAGAGATTGATATGGGATGATATTTTAGAGATAGTTGAGGATTACGAGTTGGATAGGTGTATGAAAGAAAGCAAATCTGTGAGTGTAAGAACTGGACTGGGGGAAAGTGTGCCAGAATTTGTTAGTTTTATAGATGCTGTTATGAGAGGACCGATGAGGGTAGCTGATAGTATAGTAGATAGAAGTGTTAGGGTGAGTAGTGTGGGAATACCTGTAAGGACAAATGAAGGATTTAGGCAAGGGAATCAGGTTTGGAGTGATAGGAGTGTTAATGCGCAGCGAGGTAGGCCAGGTAGTTGTATCCATGAAGAGAAGTGTTATAGATGCGGGAAAGTGGGACATAAGAAGAATAAATGTAGATGGGCTCTAGGTGCATGGTTTGGATGTGGTGAGGTGGGGCACAGAATTAGCGAGTGAAAGAAAGAGAAAGGGGTAAAATGTTATCGGTGTGGTATGACTAGGCACATAGCGAGTGGATGTTATAGTAATCGTATGAATGTGATTTGTGGCCTTTGTGGTAAGGATGGTCATTATGCTAGAATGTGCAAGGAGCTGCGGGGTAAGTGTACTGAATGTGGTGCAGATGGGTATGTAGCTAGAGTATGTAGGAAGAAGGGATTAGGTCAGTCAGGATGTTCGGGAAACTAGAGCGTAAGAGGGTTCAGCTGGGTGAGTCCTCCTGTGTGTGTGGAATGGATAGGTTCAATATTCGTGAGAAGGGGATGAATAATTGATTGGAAATGAGTAAGTATGAACCTGGTATGCATGAGAAGTTAGGGATAGAAGGTAAACAATTAGTGTTAGTTGAATATAGGAAAAAGAGCCGTTTTAAAATTTAAAGTGAGGAGAAAGTGCAAGGGAAATTTATAGTTATAGGTAGGAATCTGAAGAAGTATGACAAGGGTGTAAATATACAATTGTGAATGGAGGATAAATGTGTTAATACAGATGAATCATGGCTGAGAATGAATGATACCTATAGTGTGTGTGGCTTTTCGTTAGATGATGTAAAAGAAAGGATGAATAACGCAAGAGTGAGAGATAGGAGAATGATAAGTAGCATGAATGAGTCTTTTGCTAAATTGAGAATGTTTTTGATGAATTGGATGAACTGTTTACAGAAATGAGTGTAATTTTAGGGCCAAATGAGAACGAAGTAGATATGATTGTACATGATATATTAGATGATAGGGATTTAGATAGGAATAGTGTTCATATAGCGAATGATTGCGATAAGGAAGAAGTGAATGGGAGAGTGTATGAAGGCCCAGTTACTCGGAGTAGAGGTTCCGTCCTGACTGCGACTGGGTAATGAGAAAAATAATGTAAGTGTTGTTTGAGAAGGATTTGGCAAAGTAAGGGGGGAGGAATGTGGAGGATTAATTTTTGTTTTATTTTTATTTATTTTTTATTTGCCAAATCCAGAGAGAGAGAGAGAGAGAGTGAGAGTGAGAGATTATGTCAGCGAGAGAAAGGTATTTAGTATTTCGATTGTTTGTTGTGAGAAAGACTGTTGGTATAAATGAGATTGCTTGTTTATGTTTTTAGCTAGGTTACAACAGTGGTGAATGTCTTGGGTGAATGGCTTTTTGACTTGACTGCTGCTAGAGGCGGCTGTGTGTGTGAATGCTGGATTTACTTTATTTGATTTTGACCAGCGTGGAAGTGACTAATTATTTTTTTGAGTAGGTACAGTTTTGTTTATATTTGGTTGTCATGACTGTGAATGATAGGAACAGTTTTTTATTTATTTTTTTATTTTAGAGCGATAGTTTAGTAAGCTAGGAGCGTTCGTAAGTGTTTTTCTTTTTATTTACAGAACCGTACTTCCTTTCTTATCTTACCACTACTGTGGAAGCCATTTGTAGCTACCCTTTCCAGCTGTATTGATATAGGTATTGACGATGTGAACTGGTTAAGGACTTGGATTGGATTATACCTCGAAACACACAGCAGTTAGTTGACGAGGGTTGTGGTAAACGGAAGTGATTTGGAATGTACTATGGATGATGATGACATTCATTGACTTAATCGATTGAAAGTGTATGGCAGATTATCAGGAAATGGTCCGGTTGCCACAGAGTGAACAAAGGCTGTGAAAGACTGTGAGACCTCGTGTGGACGATAGTGTCCGCTCCCAAACATATTTGAGTGGTTATTTATGTGTTTTTTTAAATATTTGGACAGTTTCCGTGTCCGCAAACGGACCGTTATAAATATTTTACAGATTGAGTTCGGCTGTGATTATTTTTGTCTGTGGTTCAGTCTTAAGTTTATTTTTGGGCTTAGGCCATGTCGTGCTGATGGAAGTTCCTTCATTAGTAGCCTCCTAAGTTATTTGTGACTACAGTGATATATCCCAGAGAATTTACCGAAGGTATCCAGAATTCTAACTCCTGGAGCAAGTATCCCTTAAATTTCTCCAAGGAATATCGCGTAAGGACGTATCTTGACACATCTCATAGCTATTTACACCCCGAATAGCCTTTCACTTCGAGAGGGAAAGTGGCAAGAAAATAAAAGAGTCGTTCAAGAGGTAAAACTACTCGACTCTCCTAATGTACTGTAAATAGTTCGGCCATCCGCCACCGTACGGCGCCACCAAACCATTCTTTCGTTTGCAGCTTTGCTGACCAGTTTTCCCTTTGTTATCTCGCTATTTTTGAAGCTTTTTCTGCTAAATTATGGATTCCCCAACTTAATCAGCTTCTGGAAAGTTAAGTAATATCTTTGAATTGTGTAAATGTAAGCTCTTGCCAGTTTTGCTTTTCGATTGATATCGTAATTAACGTAACAAGAACTGTTACCGGCCGGATGGCGTCATAACGCGATCGTTCTTTTGTTCATTTAGTTAGCAAGAACGATATTCCAGGCATCCTTGCTTTAATAACTTAGCTATTTAGTATTTTAGCTAGGGATTTTTATATTATGTCATTGTTGTCGTGAATTTGGCTATAATTTCGAGCCTCACGAGTGCTAGGCTTCTAGCCTAGGCACTTTCACACCTCATGCATGATATAACCTTCCTGGTAAGGTTGTATTGAAGCTCAGGCAATATTTTATACAATTAAGATATTACTATTTCCTTTCCTCTTCCATAATAGTATACCAGACTTACGTAGAACGTTTCTCTAAGCTCTCTAGCTTAATAGCTTTAGTGCTTTAGTATACTTTATATGTCCCCATTACTCTTGTAATGTCTTTAGGGGTAAGATAGATATCATTGCCCCTTTAAGTCAATACTATTTCTATGAGTTATAAGAGTAATTCCCTTTCCCTCTGATTAGCCTAGGCTATCCTCAGTTAATTTACTGTAACCTATGGTTGGCTAAATTTTCTGGGGCGTTTCGTTTCCCTCTCCTTTTCTCTGAGCTGGCAACTGAGTAGCTTGTCAGCATTGAGTTTGGAGTTGGGGACGGGACATTAGAGTAAGTCTGTGTTTGGCATCTGGCTACCTGGATTTATACCGGCAACTGAGTAGCTTGTCGGTATTCCAGTAGGGCTAGTTGATGTTCAGGAGGCTTGCCTCCCTAGATCTCGTAGAGGTTATTGTTGCACAATTTCCTCTTTATGGTCTAGCAGACAGTCCTGTATTGGGGGTTCTTAACGGGAGGATAGGTTTCTTCCCTGTTTTGATCCCTGGTACGAGATTCTGTTCTCTTGAGCTCGTTTTTGTACGTTCTCTCATTGCCTAACCCAACCTGGGGATTTGACTTCCCCTAGTTGAGGCTTATACGAGGACAGAATCCTTCAGGTTAAGTAATGCCTTAGGGTATTGCTTTACTTATGGACTATTCACCACTTCCCCGCTATCTCTTTCGTGTTGAATGACCCAACACCCTTATGGCCGTGGTTCTACATAGGCTCCACTGGACGTCTGTAGACCTGGCATGAGTTTTTCTGTCAGTGCCTGGTTAGGTTACTGACAGAAAACCTCATATCTTTGAGTGTTCTTTAGAGTCCTCCCTTGGACTGCCTTCCATATTCCTTGAGATGGGATATGGTTCAGTGGAAGCCCGAATTGATTTCCCTCTTCCACTGGTACACTCTTTCAGGATGTAGATGACATAGCTGATTCTTTGCCGTCTCCTGTCCTTACCTTTCTCTCTTACTGTCTATCTTGGGCTATAGTCGGCAGTTAATTCTGCCGACGATTTGGGTTGGTTAGGCTACAGTTCGCTGTAATCTCTTATCTCGGACATCGTTGATCGAAGGCCGTTGGTGAGTTTGATAGGCCTGCCTGCCGGCAAGTGATTAGCTTGTTGGCAGCTGGCCAATGCCTTCCACCCTTAGTGTTTATTTAATAGCCAGCAGTGGTCGGCAGGCCCGGCAGATACCGGCCTGCTGGCATATGCTGATATGCCCATCATGCCGACAATGTCGACAGGTCGACACTATATTCATATTTTATTTACGGTGGCTGCCGGCAGGCTCGGTAGACACCTGTCTGCCGGAATTTACCGACTGGCCCTACATGCCGACGATGTCGGCTGGGCCGGCAGTGTTGGCGGGGTCGGCGGGGCCGGCAGTGTCGGCGGGGCCGGCAGTGTCGGCGGGGCCGGCAGTGTCGGCGGGGCCGGCAGTGTCGGCAGCATACTGCCGCCGGTAACTGCTGTATCCAGAAAAATATGATAAAATTTTTCCAACCTACAAGTGGTTCTTGAGCAGCCATTTGTGAGACCATCATAGAGAGATGATTCGCTCTTTTTTTAATGGTTATGTCCATTAAATTTATCCACTGTATTGAACATTATAAGAGGATGTGTCAAGGGGACACTATATATCTTGGATATTCCCTCTGTTATTTAATTCCTTGTGAATTTCATGGTTCAATACGGGAAGGGGTCATAGCAAATGGCTGGATTGGAAACACATGTGGGTGTCTTTCCTACTATAGCTTACCCTATCCAAGCTAAATATGATAAATGTATTATGTTGAAATTTGAGAATTTCACAGAACACTCATTTGCTTTTCTTTTCTTTACAGGAGGAGCATCCCGAGTGCGGGAACAACTTTTGTAGGGTCCGCAGCAAGGACTTCTACGGACATGGCGTGTGTAGGTCTCACGCCCGCTGTTCTGTCACCAAAGGGGCCCTCAAGTACTGGGACCCAGAGGTATGTACTGTGTGTGACAAGTTGGTTAAGGAGGCTTTTGATGATCAAAAGTCTGCGGAGTCTAGGGATGCAGCTAGGATTACGCTGCGGAAATGGGTTAGAGGTTTTCAAAAGAATACCTCGGGCCCATACCTTCCTAATGCTAGGATGAGGGACTGTCTCTTCCCTGGAGCTCGTGACGATTCTGTCATTCCCCAGACCAAACCTTCGATCCCCTTGGTGCAACTCCAGGTTCAGAAACCTGGAGATCCTGACGTGGCGGATGCTTTGGAAAGTGTCCACCTGGACGACAATATGTCTGTTGTTTCCGAGGAGACTGAGAAGAATCTCCTCGTAGAAGAGTCAGAACAGGAGGCAGTTGTTCCTCCTACTAACGAGGTTAAGAATGCTGAAGCGGTGTCGGTCTCTTCAGCAGCTGTGGTGGAACCAGCATCCTCAACCTCTTCGCAACCGCCTCATCTGGAGGCACTTACGACCACCTCGCAATCTCTGATGTCGATGGTGTACGACTTGCAGAAGAGGTCCTCCGAGAAAGAGACTATTTTCCGGTCAGAGATCGAACAATTAGTTTCCTCGTGCTTAGCCCCGAAGAAACTAAATGTGAAGGACCTCCCTGTGTTCTCCAATGTTAACCCGTGGAGGTACGAGGAGCACATGCCTATGTCAGCAAGGAAGATTTTCCTTTCGGAGAAACTGGGTACCGTCCCAGTGGAGGAAGTAGAGTTCTGGCCCAGCAGGGCATCCTACCCGGATTGTTATGTCCGGCTCAGAACTGAACCAGCATCCAAAGAAGAGACGGAGTCCAAGGAAGTAATTGTCCTTGAGCTCGCTAAACCACAGGCTTTGTTTTCCACAAAGCTAAAGGAGAGGGAATTCACTAGTTCAAAGGTGCCGGCATTAAGCAAAAAACATCCGTCGTTTATTGCTGACCCTAAACGTGCTTTTCCCTTTATGGATAAAGGGTTTAAAGCAGCTCTGAAGGTCGTGAGGGCAGGAAAGCCCTGCCCCACACTGGAAGAAAGCAAGTCTTTCTCCCTTGCTTTCCCTTCAGATGACAAAGACTGGAAGGACGTTCACGTTACCTTCTCAGTCGGGAAGCTGGAGGCCTATATCGCTGGACGTCAGTTCAACGAGGACCTCCCAAAGCTGTCAGAGTTTCTCTTGAGGAGAGAACATGAGACGAAGGAGCGCTTGGCAGCGTCCATGTCTTTACAAACAGGGCTAGAAATGATGGCTAGCATCCCTGATTCTCCAGATATGTATATGGTCTTTGCCAAGGCTCACTTGGCTACAGTTACAAAGGACCTATACAACTTTATCAGAGCCAGGACAGCTTGTCGGAAGTTTGTGTTTGCTTCGGCCTCTGTGAAACACGAACCTAGGAAGCTGATAGCTTCTAATATCTAGGGAAAAGACCACTTTCTTAGTGATGTGGTGAAGGAGGTCGTTGACAAGGCTGCTTCGGAGAATAGGAATCTCCTCTCTAAATGGAGCTTGTCCTCCAAGAGAAAATCTTCCGCTGACAGGGGTCCCCAGCCGAAGAACAAGTCGAAGCGGCCTTGCCTGTCCTCTCAGCCAAGACAGCAACAGTTTCCCATGGCCACGGTGCCCCAGACGGTGGCACAACCTACCACCACCTTTCACTGGTGCCCCAAACACTGGCGACTCAGTCACCAGTTTTCGCCCCAGCTTATGAAAGGCAGTCGGCTTCTTCTAAGCCAAAGTATAGGGGATCCTTTTGAGGCTCCTCTAGACGCCCCTTCAGAGGAAGAGGCAACAAAGGTGGTCGTGGCCAAGGTGGAAAGTCTTCCACCCAGCACTCAAAGTGATATGCTGCCGGTAGGAGGGAGACTTCTACACTTTCAGGATCGGTGGACCTTTGATCCTTGGGCCCACAGCCTGATCAAGATAGGACTGGGGTGGGGTTGGAACTCTACTCCACCAAGCTTTCCTCAATTTTTCTAGCCTTCAACCCCAGTTCTGGAAGAATACGTTCAGGAACTACTGGACAAAAGAGTGATAAGGAAAGCAAAGTCCATCAAATTTCAAGGAAGGCTATTCTGTGTTCCGAAGAGGGATTCGGAAAAGCTCAGAGTCATTCTGGACTTATCACCACTCAACAAGTTCATTGTGAACTACAAGTTCAGAATGCTGACGCTTCAGCACATAAGGACCCTTCTGCCCAAAAGAGCATTTACAGTCTCCATAGACATGACGGATGCATACTGGCATGTGCCAATCAACCGTCAAGTTTCCCCCTACCTGGGATTCAAGCTCCAGAAAAGAAAATACGTTTTCAGAGCCATGCCTTTCAGTTTGAATATTGCTCCAAGAATATTCACAAAGCTTGCAAATGCAGTTGTTCGACAACTAAGCCTCAAAGGGGTTCAGGTGATGGCCTACCTGGACGACTATCTGGTGCGGGCAGCATCCAAAGAAGAATGCCTGCAAGCCTCCAGAAAAGTGATCCAATTCCTAGAGTACCTAGGGTTCAAGATCAACCTGAAAAAGTCTCGGCTGTCTCCAGCTCAAAAGTTCCAGTGGTTGGGAATCCACTGGGACTTACAGTCACATTGCCTCTCCTTGCCAAAGGCAAAGAGAAAGGAGATTGCAGGGGCCGTCAAAAATCTGCTTCGGTCACGAAAGATTTCAAGAAGACAACAGGAGAGAGTGTTGGGGTCTCTCCAGTTTGCCTCTTTGACAGACCCACTTTTGAGAACACAATTAAAAAATGCCTCAGGGATCTGGAGAAAATACGCTTACAACGATCGAAGAGATCTACTAAGACCGTTACCAAATCGTCTGCGATCGATTCTCAAGCCATGGCCGTAAACAAAGAACTTAAGAAGGAAAGTATCCTTGCAACCACCTCCTCCTACAGTCACCGTCCACACGGATGCTTCAAAGGAAGGATGGGGGGGGGGGGTCATTTTCATCTTCGGAAAGTGCAAGGAACTTGGTCTTCCCTGTTCAAGACATTCCACATCAACTATCTGGAAGCCATGGCAGTGTTTCTTTCCCTGAAGAAACTGAAACTTCGCCGATCAATCCACACTCACCTGGTCCTAGACAGCGAAGTAGTGATGAGATGCATAAATCGTCAAGGTTCAAGATCACCTCAGCTGAATCAGGTGATACTAGCCATCCTTCATCTGTCCAAGAAGATGAAATGGCACTTATCAGCAGTCCACCTTCAAGGATTCCGCAATGTGACGGCAGACGCTCTATCCAGGTTCGACCCGATAGAGTCCAAATGATCCCTAGACGCAGGATCATTCTCTTTCATATTGAGCAAAGTCCCAGGATTGCAAGTAGATCTCTTCGCAACGAGCGACAACAAGAAATTAGCCCGGTACGTAGCCCCGTACGAGGATCCTCTAGCGGAAGCGACGGACGCGATGTCTCTAGATTGGAACAGATGGTCCAGGATTTACCTGTTCCCACCAACCAACCTGTTGTTGAAAGCCCTCGACAAATTGAGATCCTTTCTGGGGAGGGCAGCGATAGTGGCCCACAAGTGGCCAGGCAGTGTCTGGTTTCCATTGATAACAGAACTACGCCTGAAGCTGATCCCGTTGCCGAACCAGTTCTGACTCAGCTAGTACAGAAATCGACTGTCTACGCTTCATCAGAGGAAACTCAGAACCTTCATCTCATGATTTTTTCGCCTTAGCGGTCAAGAAAAGGTTTGGGATTTCCGAAGACAGCATTAATTTCTTAGAAGAATATAAGTAAAAGTCAAAAAGAAGACAATACGAATCTTCCTGGAAGAAATGGGTGGCCTTTGTTAAGGCAAAGAAACCTCATGAGATTTCAACGGATTTCTGCCTGTCCTTTTTCATCCATCTCCACGGACAAGGGCTAGCGGCTAATACGATCACGGCGTGTAAATCTGCCTTAGCTAAACAGATTCTATATGCCTTCCAAGTGGATTTTTCAAGCGAAATCTTCAACAAGATTCTGAAAGCCTGCGCAAAACTTCGGCCTGCAGCTCCTCCAAAGCCAATTTCATGGTCTTTGGATAAGGTTCTTCATCTGGCCTCTACCTTGAACAATGAAGATTGCTCGCTGAAAGACTTGAGTCAGAAAGTGATATTTTTATTTTCACTAGCCTCAGGAGCCAGAGTCAGTGAAATAGTGGCCCTCTCGAGGGATGATGGCCACATTCAGTTTACACCGAACGGAGAACTAAATCTCTTTCCCGATCCGACTTTTCTCGCCAAAAATGAGCTACCCACTAAAAGATGGGGTCCCTGGAGAATCTGCCCTCTGAAGGAAGAAGCATCCCTCTGTCCAGTGGAATGCCTAAAGGTCTATCTTCATAGAACTTCAGACTTTGGGGAGGTCAGCTTTTTAGGGGAGAAACTTCGGGTTCGACGTTATCCTTGAAACAGATAGGGGCGAAAATCACTTACTTTATTCGCAGAGCAGATCCTGACAGTACACCCGCAGGTCATGATGCGAGGAAGGTTGCCTCGTCTCTTAACTTCTTTCAAACTATGTCGTTTGATAACCTACGTGCTTATACTGGTTGGAAGTCTCCCAGAGTCTTTTTTAAGCACTATGCGAAGCAATTGCAAGAAATCAAATTTCATGTGGTGGCTGCAGGCAGTGTAATAAATCCTATAGTTTGATTACTGCGAGGGACAGTGCACTAATTGGGACTGCTAGTGAAGGGTGTGCATGATAGACTTAGGTATATCATGATGATTTTTAGTGTTGACATAAACATTATAAACTGTCTTCCATAGTTAAGTGAACTTAAAAGCATAATATTTTGACATGAGTGCCAGCATATTTATGCATAATGTCTTTTAGTAATAACATATATTTGAAATTTCCTAATTTCACGGAGTGGCATTGTTTTCTCTTTTAGATGAAACTTTTTTACCTTGTTATTACTGTTATGTTTGTTATGTCTATGTCTAGCATAAACATTTTCCTTAATCATAACTTCTGTGTTTCTTGTATATAAACTATAGAAGGAATCTTTGCGTCTCTCTCGCCTTCAGATTATACATTATATTCAGAGTATTTTTTATCCTCTTATGGACTATGTGGGACAAAGTTTCACTTACCATGCAATCAGGTAAGTTTGGTTGTGCTATGTTTGTCTACTGTATTACGTTTCCTACGTGAACATAAACTCGTCTGTCTGATCCAGACCTGGGAGGTACAGTACTCTATTCAGAACTCTTGTACAAACTACGCTTTAATATACGACACGATATACTTTCTGCTTGCTTGTTATTTTTTGAACTCACAATCTCGGGTTTTTTCCTAGAGTCTATACAGACTTTTCCCTGTAGGGGGCAGGAAGAACTGGCATACGGTATGCTCAGTTGATTGATGTATTACGGTAATATTAAGTGTCTTTGGTCTTTGTGACCGGTTAGGAAATAGTCAATTCAAGATAACGGCCCTATTAATCCCAAATATACATTATTGCTTTGATAAACTTCCATCAGGCCTAAGCCCAAAAAACGGATTTTGAGCGAAGCGAAAAATCTATTTTTGGGTGAAAGAGCCATGTCGTCCTGATGGACCCACCCTCCTTTAGTAAAAGGATGTTAATCCCTCCCTTTTGGTACTGTATCTGTAAAACTTACAAAGCTACGGAGAATGGTTTGATGGCGCCGTGCGGTGGTGGATGGCCGAACTATTAACAGTACATTAGGAGAGTCAAGTAGTTTTACTTCTTGAACGACTCTCTTATTTTCTTGCCACTCTCCCTCTCGAAGTGAAAGGCTATTTGGGGTGTAAATAGCTATGAGATGTGTCAAGATACGTCCTTACGCGATATCCCTTGGAGAAATTTAAGGGATACTCGCTCCAGGAGTTAGAATTCTGGATACCTTCGGTAAATTCTTAGGGATATATCACTGTAGTCACATATAACTAAGGAAGCTACTAATGAAGGAACTTCCATTAGGACGACATGGCTCTTTCACCCAAAAATAGATTTTTCGCTTCGCTCAAAATCCGTTTATTAGGTTTAGTTTCTAAGAAATAGGTTAAGTGTGATTAATCTGGTTATTTATTCAGTGTTAAGTTTTTGTTAGTTCAAAGTGATAATAATTGGATTGGGGATGGTTTATGTTAAGGGTTCTAGTTTTTAAGGAAATATAGCTTAAAGGTAATGTTTTTTTTTTCTTTTGTCTAAGAGTGTGGTTTTAGATATCGTAAGGGGAAAGTTTGTTTTGTTGAGACATTTCTCAGTTAGAGTGATTCAAGGGTGTGGGGTTGTCCTTGCAACATCCCGCCACAATATACATATATATATATATATATATATATATATATATATATATATATATATATATATATATATATATATATATATATATATATACGGTATGTATATATATATATATATATATATATATATATATATATATATATATATATATATATATATATATATATATATATATTTTATATATATATATATATATATATATATATATATATATATATATATATATATATATATATATATATATATATATATATATACGATATATATATATATATATATATATATATATATATATATATATATATATATATATATATATATATATATATATATATATATATATATATATATATATACGGTATATATATATATATATATATATATATATATATATATATATATATATATATATATATATATATATATATATATATATATATATATATATATATATACTGCATAAAGTGTTCGTTTTTATGGCGAGAGGAAAACACTATGTATCCATGTAGCACGATGGCCTGTGCCACCCGAAATCAATATATTATAAAACCACATACGTCAAGGGCAGTCCAATCAAATCACAATATTAAATCGTTTGCATTGAATTTCTGTTGAAAAAAAGATTCTTTATAATGTAAGTTTATTTATTCTTCAGCTACCTTTTAATTGAGAAATATCTAGTTGTTACACAAAAACACACACACACACAGACATGCATCTTGTAACTGAATCAATACACGTTGTTAATGATGTTATTTTTTTCTGGCACCATCCAAAAACGAGAGGCTGGACAAGAGATTTTAGAGATCTGCGCATGGATATCGCTTTTATTATTAACAACAATATTATCTACATATACAGTCTTATTTCCGTCAGTACATAAGGACTATCATCATTACAGAACGTAACATTCCGCATAAAGTCGAGGAAAACAATTGTTTGAGATGTCATATGTCCCATGTCAAATTTAATGTTTTTTTATGTCTAAACAAAAAAACACGAACATTCTCCATAAATATCATTGCTAACTTAAAACAGACATTTCGTCATATCAGAAGACATTGATCTCTCTCTCTCTCTGTCTCTCTCTCTCTCTCTCTCTCTCTCTCTCTCTCTCTCTCTCTCTCTCTCTCTCTCTCTCTCTCTCTCTCTCTCTCTCTCTGACTCTGTTATTGATTCCATTACCAGAAGAATGGGTTTGAATGTTTTTATATCTTCAGTTGCTAAAAAAAATTGTATCTAAAAATTGCTTATATATTCAATGCTAACACAATAGTAATTGGAGCTATACTAGATAGAAAGCATTTCTTCGACACGCCAACCAGACTTATTTCACTTTAACTCTAATATGAACTTATACTTCGATACATTTTCTTCAGAATCTAATGGATTCATCTTTGAATCCTACCCACTTGTCCCCCAAGTGCCGTTGAAATTGGCTCTGCAGTTTTTGTGCAAAGTTAGTTGTTCTCAAACCAGAAACTAATATTGCTATTATCAATAAAGTACTGATGTATAATTGTATTTTGATTTGCTTAAACTACTTATAAAGGATTTGTCCTGTGGTCTTACCCAAACTGACTACCAACATTTGTAAAGATCGATAAAGTCAGTCAGGAAGAAACGAAGAATAAATGAGCTACCCTTTTTGGCCAAGAGCAAGGAAAAGAGATATATAAGTTCAGGGGGAGAATATATTATGGCAAGACCCACTACTTCATTACTTAGACTAAATATTCGGTCATTTTAATGTGGTTATATTTTTATATTAGGTATCCGAAATATTCTCAATGCAGAGAATCTATTGCTATTCAAAATTATACTAAAAAAAAAAAAACTGTCTCTAAGGTATACAGAATGAAAGAGCTACCTTGTTGGGTCAAAAAACAAGGAAAACAGATATATAAATCTATAGAGGGAGAATATATTATTACTGAACCCCATACTTTGTTACCTAAGCTAACAACTTGGGTATTTTAATCAGGTTAGTTTTAATTTTTTTATTAAGTAACCTATTTATTCACAATTCATAAATTCTACTGATACCAAAAATTATACGAAATTTGTTTTTTTAACTATACGGTATACAAGAAATAGTGTGCCAAACCAAGAATATAAATGTAATAAAAATGAATTACATTGCATACAAATTTAAAAATTTTTCTTATGAAATAACATTCTCCAGATCTATAAGTAATGGGCATTGATATACCTATAATCTTACGGTAACCTCCAATTCTATTGATCTATATTGGTTTTATAAACCGGACTTGATAGATGTTTATATATATATATATATATATATATATATATATATATATATATATATATATATATATATATATATATATATATATATATATATATATATATATATATAAAATATATATATATATATATATATATATATATATATATATATATATATATATATATATATATATATATATATATATATATATATATAAGTATATATTATGTATATATATATATATATATATATATATATATATATATATATATATATATATATATATATGTATATATTATGTATATATATATATATATATATATATATATATATATATATAAATATATATATATATATATATATATATATATATATATATAAATATATATATATATATATATATATATATATATATATATATATATATATATATATATATATATATATATATATAAATATATATA
>NC_090753.1:3424042-3434042 GCF_036898095.1 Palaemon carinicauda | reverse complement strand
AACGGACATCATTCTAATTTGAATCAATGGAATATTTGGAAAATTTATGTTTTGCACCACCATAGAAATTACAAAATACTATCCCGATGGGTGCTTATATACATACAGTATATATCAGTAAAGCTATCCCCTTATTGCCTTATTCTATGTTTGGGTTCCCCTAGGTCCCTCAGTGTGAAGCACCTCGTATATCCTCCAGAGAGTTGCCTCTTTCAGTCTTGGATGATCTGGGATGCATCTTAGGTATTTATCGTGCTTATCCTTAACACATCTACACTCACTCCTGATATGTTTCTTAGATGAGCTGGCAGCTCATTAAATAGTCGCTGCATCATCGATGCTGGTGCTTAGTGGATTAATGTCCTGTGCGCCTTCTTTAGTTTTCCTGGTATAGTTTTTGGCACTATTGATCTACCTCCACTTGCTCTTTCTGATATTTTTAGCTCCATGATATTTTCAGTAATTCCTTCTATTTACTTCCAGGCTTATATTATCATGTAGCTTTCTCTTCTCCTTTCTAGATTGTATAGTTTTAAAGATTGTAGTCTTTCCCAATAGTCAAGGTCCTTAAATTTTTCTATTCTAGCAGTAAAGGACCTTTGTACACTCTCTATTTGTGCAATATCCTTTTGGTAGTGTGGGTACCATATCACGTTGCAGTAATCGAGTGTACTCTCTTGTTTTAAAGTGCCTGAAAAGCATTCCCATTTTTACTTTACATTTAGCCAACAGTGTTGCTATTTGGTCGTTGCATAATATATTCCTATTTAACATTATACCAAGGTCTTTAATTACTTCCTTGTTTGGGATTTTCTCGTTATTAGGTCCCATGTATGCATATACCATGCCTTCTCTGTTTCCATTATTTATTGATTGGAATTTATAGCAGTTAAATACCATTCCATTTATCTCAGCCCATTCACATATTTTTCTTAGATCTCTTTGTAGTGAATTCCTATCTTCATCACAAGTAATGTGATGTTAAAACCTCTGTAGTGAGAAGTTTCGCCGATAACACAAGAATATGTCTAAGATCATAATAACAAACAGCAGTGCAGCTAAAACCATACCCTGTGGCACGCCATTTTCCTATCTTTCCCACAATATTATGCTTTCTCATTTTTCCTCTAATATATCATGATCTACCATGTCAAAGGCTTTTACAAAATCTAGATAGATCACATCTGTGTCTTTCATTTATCATATTTTTGTATATGTTTTCATAGTGTGCTATCAGTTTGGTTTGTGTACTTTTTCCGGGCACAAAACCGTGTTGACCTGTATTGAACAAATTATTCTTAACCGAAAGATTCATTATTTTCTTTCTAATTACCCTCTCATACACTTTCATAATATGTGATGTTAGACTAACAGGTCTATAATTGCTTGCCTCTAGCCTTGATCCACTTTTGAAAATTGGGGTTATATAAGCTAGTTTATGTTTAACATATATCTCGCTCATATCTACATTTGTCTTAGCAGTATTGCAAGCTGCTTCGCGATAGTTTGTTCAGTTTTTTTTAAAAGAATCGCTTGAACTCCATCTGGTCCGACTGCCGATCCATTTTTAGTTTCGCTTATAGTCTTGACAATATCTGCTTCATTAACATCTATATCCGTTAGATATTCAACATTTTTTTCTTTCATTTCTGTTTCATTCTTCTCATTCGCAATTCTTGGCGTGAACTCACTCTTATATTTTTCTGCCAATATGTTTGATATTTCCTTTTTTTTATTCGTTAACCGTCCTTCAATTCTTAGAGGGCCTATTTCTAATCCCCCTTTATTCATCTTTTTTGCATAAGAGTAAAGCACTTTTTTTTTTTTTTTTGATATTTTGAAGTATCCTGTCTTCGAAGTCCCTCTTTTCATTTTTTTTTTTCAATTGTATAATCTTTTGTTTTGCATTTTCTATCTTACTTTCTTATTTCCATCATTTTCCATACTTTTTTTTTGCAGGATTTTTCTTCAACTTTCTAATTTTCTGAAGTAAGATCCTTCTGTCTCTTGGTATGCAAGTCTGATGTTTATTGTGTTTTTCGGTATATATTTTTCAACAATTTTTTCCAGTATTTTGTAGAGTATATTTTACCCCAAAACCGATAAATCGGTTGGAACTTTTGATCGGGGAAACGTCTGTCTATATCCGAACATAACTTGACAACAAAACGTTGACCCGATTGAGCGGTTTAAAGAATTGATATAAAAATTTTAACCGGGTGTCGCCGGTCGCTTGCTTTTGACATTACCCATAGTCATAAAACAAAAAAATTCTGGGTAACGTACCTACAACTATAACGTTAAATAATAAAATCGCATACACGCCAATCTTTGATCACAGCACTGGCAGCATTTTTGCTTGTTCCCCGGTCGCGCTTGCCAGCGCTGTGATCAAAGGTTGGCGTGTATGCTATTTTATTATTAACGTTATAGTTGTAGGTACGTTACCCAGAATTTTTTTTTTTAATGACTATGGTTAATGTCAAAAGCAAGCGACCGGCGACACCCGGTTAAAATTTTTATATCAATTCTTTAAACCGCTCAATCGGGTAAACGTTTTGTTGTCAAGTTATGTTCGGATATAGACAGACGTTTCTCCGGTCAAAAGTTCTAACTGATTTATCGGTTTTTGGGTAACATATCACTCTTTTTTTACGCATTCGTATTGATTAACTAGTTTATAGTCATATCTTCAAAATGTGAGGTCAAACATGTCTATAACTTATTATTCAGAAGCTGAGAAATAAACTTTGAAAGTTCGCTTAAAGATGTCAGTTTGATGCCTTTTGAAACTTAAGTACGTGACTACAGCCTTCGTGATTACTGCAAAACATTCCCACATAGCCTAATACACAATTTAAAACATAATCTACAAAACCTGAGGTCGAACAGCTATCTAACTCATTCAGAAGCTAAGATTATAGAGTTGAAACTTTGCTAAAAAGCGTCTATCCATGACTCTATATCGAACACCTGAAAGTTGACGTCATTTTTGCTATTTTTTTGCATATTTCTGACGTCATATTTCACGAACCTTATGAGATAGGGACTTGAAACTTTTAGGATCGTCTAGTTAAATTGAATAGAACTAAATCTTAGAGTTTCAAGCTTATACTATGTCCGGAAAGCACTTTTCTGAAAACCCGGTATTTCTGGTTTACGTAATCGTATATAACAGCACTGGCAGCATTTTTGCTTGTTCCTCGGTCGCGCTTGCCAGCGCTGTGATTCGCATTTACTTGTATATTATCACTTATGAATACAGTTTATCATTCTTTGTTCAGTTCTTCATTTATTTCTGACCATTCTATATTCTTACTATCAAAATTATATTTTCCATATCCTTCCCATCGTTTATGTGCTTTGATCATCTCTGCGATCACTTGCTTTAGAATGGACTATTAGTTCTATGATATTGTGGTCTGAAATTTCTGTGATATACATTATTATTTCTTTAATTTAATTCACATCATTCACAAATACCAAATCTAGGACATTTTCCTTTCTTGTTGGAATGTGGTTTATTTGTTATATATTATGTTCTAATAGCATATCTTGAAGCTTTTAAAATTGCCTCTTATCCTCTGCACTACTATTACTCTCTTTTTTATATGTATATATACAACCACTTACTTCTATCAGTTCTTTCCAATCCACGAAAGGGAAGTTAAAATCTCTGGATAGGACTATATTTCAGTCGTTATGGTTTCTACATATATCATATATTTTTTTTCTATTATTATGTCAAACTCCTTAGTATTTGGGGGTCCGTAAACTACAATATTCACTAGTTTTTTTAAATTAGAATTCTACCGCAATCAATTCACATTCTGTGTAGCTGTATTTTTCACAGACTTTTCCTTGATTTATGTCTCTTCCATATATTGCGGTTCCCCTTTGATTCCTATTTGTTTTGTCTGATCTATATGTTTGGAAACCCTTCATATGGTCATCACTGCCAGTCTCTTGGGAATACCATGTTTCACTTATATCTAGTATATCTATTTTTTCAATTTGGGTTAGTTCTTCTAAGAACTCTATCTTCCTTTTACAGTTACTCGTGACTAAACCCTGTTCATTCATCACTATTATGGTTTGTGTTTTATCCCCATTATTTAATATTGGTAATTATATGGATTCTCCCATGCTTCCTTCCTGTTCTGATATGATGTTCTTTTCTTCATTTCCAGGAATTCTGCCATTAAAAAATCCAACTTTTCTATTATATTTGATATTTCACCTTCATATTTATTTTTGTGTGTATACCTGCAATTATCCCCATATTTGCACCAACCTCTGGCATTATAGATGCATTCTTTGTAGTTGGGCTCTAATTGTGCATATTTGGGTTGAAAGACATCATATCTTGGGGCCTTTTGTGCATAGCGTGGTATATACTCGGCTTGGTTTTTTGTTTCTATATTGGTTTAATTTTTGCTTTCATTTTTCTTTTCTGTTTGCCGAGTTTTCTTACTTTCATTCATGATTGTAGGATGCATATATACACATTTTTTTTTTGAACTTGCATCCTTTTACTTCTTTTAGGATTTTGCATATTTTTGGATGGAGATCTCTGCATGCGTCTCCATATCCGTCTAAATACGCAAATTTACCATGTATTTCATAATTATGGCCTATCTTTGGATGCTTGTAGTAGCATCTTTCGCCAAATCTGCAATTCCCTCTTTTCAGCAAATTGCAGACTATATCTTTTTTTTCTTGTTCTTGCTCTTCCCTAAATGTCTGTAGGTCCAGGTAGAGTCCCTTAGGTCTATAATTTGTTTCCATCTGATGATTTATTTCCTCGTAAGTATGTTGTTAGATGGCATCATAAGTTGTATCAATGATTTCCTCTGCATCCTTACACATATCCTGTTCATTTTTCTCTTCTTCTTCTTCTTCTTCTTCTTCTTCTTCTTCTTCTTCTTCAACTAATGGCAGATTCAGACTCGACTTAATTATATTTTCTATCCAGACTAAGCATGTTGAGCAGAATACGTTTGTGTCTCTATTTTTTAGTTTTTGCTGTATTTCAGCACGTGTAGGGTGTGTTGGTACATGACAAGCATCACATTTTCTGATCAGTTGTTGAGGATTGATAATGGAATAACATATCTTACATGTATTGCACCATTTTGGCATTCTTTTTCCCAATGCATGAATCAGCATGTTCACCATATTGGACTTCTTATTGTTCTTTGATGGAATGTGCTGATTGATGCAAACTTCCTTTATAAGTCTCTTTATCACTTAGATCTTCTTTGGATTTTATTCTATTATTTTGCTGATGTTTTCCGCAGATTTGCTCCAGTTTGTTTGATCATGTTGTTTCAATATGTCTGAGAATATTTTTCCGTCACACTGGTTGGAGTTACTAGCGATCTCTGTTACCAAATGGTGAATTTCTTATTGTGCCAATTCATGGAATATACTTTTGCTGACTGCAGCAATATCTCTCCAAGCTTTGCGTGTGTTATTGACCGCCATCTTGATCAGATTTTTAGTAATTCAAAAGATAACTATCCTATGCCGACGTTTTATCATACTTTTCTGGCCTCAAACTAATCACCGACTATTCACGAAAACTTGTAGCTGTATTGCGCTCGATAGCCTTTTGTTATCCGCATTAAATCAGCTAATTTCTTGGATCAAAGAATAGGACTCACTAGCATACAGTAACACTAAGCGCAGAGAGAGGATTAAAATAGAATAATGAGAGAGAAAGGGACAGTTTATATTCATAAGAGGCTTCATTTAATCTGAAAATAGAGTTTTTTTATAAATTTTTTAATAGGAGAATTTTTTTTTGTGTTTTCATGTTTCAATAAAGCTTCATTTGAGAAGAGAATGGTGAATTGGATTATGGGAAAATTGATGTCTGGTTAATTATAATATTATGAAATAACAAGGACGCCAAGCTAAATAAAGATTAGAGAGGTGATAAGAGTGACACGACTCTTATGGTGTGGGTAGGTTTAAAGAATTGATGGTTGGGATGGAGTAAGGAGGGCTTTTGATGAACATGTTATTGGGAGAGGATAGAGTAGGAGATAGATAATTAGATGGTACGATAAGGTGTAGGATGATATGTAGAGAAGATTTTTGGTGGTAGAGGAGGCCTTTTGATAGAAGGCATTGAAGAGGGTGCATTGTACAACAGAACCTTAATGATAAATGTGGGATAGAATAATCAGTTGTAGTAAATGGATATTCTAAAAAAATGGTCGAGTATATTTGTGTATTTGAAACCTTCACCTTAGACAAAGAAAGTGATTAAGAGTTTTATTATCATGTTCAATGTAAGACATATTTCATTCTCTATTACTTATATGTATTAATGATTATTTTGATTGGTTATCTCACTTGAATGTTTTTCATACTGTATATTGCTACATGCTCAAATAAATATTCTTTTCTTGGACGTTGGTTGTTATATGATGGGTACACTATGAAGTAATAAATATGTAATAAGATTTTTTGTGAATCTTAGAGATTTCTTCCAATGCATTGAATAATAGTATTGACAATATTAGCGTTATGATTTCATTTGAAAAATCACAATCAGCGTAGGCTATGCATTTTTCTTTTAATTTTCACTGTTATTTTAATCTTCATGTAAATGTCTTCACTTTCAAGAATATTCAGTAACCTATAAACTAGAGAATAACAATTATTTATATGTTTTTCTTTAGGTCATTATAGAGTTAAACTTATGTTTATTCTTATATTTGTTTTGACAAAGTGATTAACAGATTCAATCCTTTTTCACAATTAAAAAAACAAGAATACATACTATTTTATGTATCTTTTCTCTATACTCCATCTTCAGAAATGATACAAAATTATTATTATTATTTTTTTTTTTTAGAATCCCATGCGTTTGACCTTAAGTGCTCTAGCAACAGACATTTGAAAAAAACAAATGCGTGTTTCCATTCAGTCAATACAAAACAAACGTAACTGCAGTAGGCTAATTTTTTTCTTATTTACTTTACTTGTTCATCCACACCCTGTTAGGCCACTATTCACTCAAAACAAAAAAGCTCAACATCTCTTTATTTTTTTTTTTTTTTTTTTTTTTTTTTTGTATTTTAATCACCAAGGTCAAGCGGATTTTCTCCCTTTTCCAGTCCCGTTAGGCAAACTTTCAAATTTTTCCATAAACATTTATTGAAATTTACTTTTTATTTAAGATTTTCAAGTATGGTTCATATATCCCTATAAACTGTTTCATTTTGATCGACCTTCTGCAGAATCATAATAATTTTGTAGTTGTTCGCTCACCATTTTTGTATTCTGGAAGAAATGAATATCTGGTATTCTATGTTTGTTCATCTTCAACGATCGATAAAAAAATCAATAAACAAAGAAACATTAATAAACAAAAACCATTATTCTACATTTGCAAGATTTCCTAAGACTCGAAACTTTTGTATCATACAAAATGTAAATTCCCTAACGACCTCTATTTCTAGACTTCCATCTACCTTTTTAACATTATTCTTGGTCATATTAGTTCTTAACTGTTCTCTTCTTAGCAACCTCTCAGAAATTTCATAGCAATCCGCAAACAGTCCAGTATCATCTGAAGACATTAACCATTCCTTATCCCATTCATGACCCTCTTCCTTACCCCGCACCTTTGAGACCTTATTCTGGAAATGGAGTAATGTTGTTTTTCTTTCCAAATTTACCGACTCTTTTGGTTTTGACGACTAGAATTAAGTTTTTTGTCTTTCAGTGAATTAAAAGGCTCTGTATTTTCCATCCAAAAAGTCATGTCATATTCAGTATTATTTTTCAAAATAGTATCATGCCGTCATCTTTTATTTGTATCATGTATATTTTTAGCCAGATTTCGTGTATTATATTTTTCAGGCAATCCCAATTAAATCTAGCTTTCAAATAATATATTCTAACTGGATATACATTCTTAAACACCTATAAAGTTCTCCGGTATTAAAAAAAATACTTAAATAAAACCCCATTCTGTATTAAGAAAATAAAATCAAACTGTTTTTAAAGAATTTCTGGTCATGAATTTAAAAAAACCCATTGTATGTCTATATGTGTGTTATGATGAGCTGCATATGTATAAAAAAAAAACAAAAAAGAAGGTAAACCACTATTGATATAGTTTATGTTGTGCCGTTTTTTTTTCCCAACGAGGCAGGTTACTGCATCTTGTACCCCTTAATTGGAAAAAAAAATGACTCATTAAAGAATCTCATAATTATTTGATTTTTTTTCTTTTTTAATACCATCAAGCCAGCATTTTCTATTTGTAACCAATGTTTAGGGATATTCTATGAAGGCATTATATTCGTTATGCAATCATCTTTTCAAATCAGAATTTTTCCCTCGCTATCAATTCATAAGAAGCTATAAAGTGCCCCAGTTTTAAACTGTTTTGCCATGGAAAGATTGATAAATATCACATTTTGCAATGTGTTGTTTTTGGATGGAATAAACCCTATTTTCATGAAGAATTTTTATCCTGAATTTTATAATCTGCATGTTTACAGCGATCAGGTGCATGTGTATTCACCGAAGCATATTAAAGTTGAACCAATTTATATATAAATAATTTTGCGCTGGTTCTTTTCCTTACTAGACAGATTGCTTTACTTTGTGTGTAGTACATGGAAAATAAAACTACATTTAAAGCAGAGAGAGATTTAACACTTTATGCGAGGGGATTTATTAGAAAATCTTACAAGTCTTTGATTTCCCATCCATATATTATTTCGAGTGAAAATCTGCTTTGCAAAGTAAATTCATTTTGATTTACGGAGGTTTCCTTCTACACAACTGGGCTGGCCGGCCTCTAACGCCACTGGCAAGGCCAGCTTCTTATACTAATGGTTTTGGCACCCCTAGTTACTGCTAAATGGGCCTCTTTAAATCAGTTATTTCTTCGCTAATTACTTGTAACTCGGACCGACCGAGGAAGCTTCTAAGACTATTGGCCACGCCATCATCTTTTACTATTGGCTGTGTAAACCTTAGTCACGACTGACTGGGCCAGCTTCTCTCACTTGAGGTTTACCAAGCATTTATATCTCTGATCAGGCCAGCGTTCATCACTTAATGTGTTTAGCCACACTCTGTCAGCTCTGACCAGGCAAGCCTCTATCATTATTAGCTATTCGGGGCATTTTTTTTTTCTAACTACAGCGTAGACAGCTTCTTTTAACTTTCACCGGGTTAGTCTCTATCACCAGTCAAACCAAGCTCTTTCACCATAAACTGGGCTAGTTTCCCTCACCTAGGGCTTAAAAAATCTCTGTCAACAATAGCCAAGCAAACCTTCATGGTCACCAGCTAGGCCATCATCTTTTACCACTGATCAGGTAAGCTTCTCCAACTTATAATTTAGTTAGCCTTTTTAACTCTGATCAGGCCAACCTTAATCACTGCTGGCCAAACCATGCTCTGTCACCACTAACTAGGACAGTGTTCCAGTCTATGTCAATAATGACAGTACCATCCTCTATACCGCAACTATATAGGCCAGCCTCTGTTACCACCGATCAGGTCATCTTCTCTCACCTACAGGCTTTCCAGATTCATTTAACTCTGGTCAGATCAACTTCCATCATCAATTGCCAAACTAGGGTCATGTTACCAATAACTGGGGCATTTTCTCTAACATAGGGCATAGCGTAGACAATCTCTTTCAACAATGATCGGGCCATCAACTTTCATCTCTAATCCAGTCAGCTTTTATCCCCATTGATCAGCTAGCCGCTCTCTCTGCAGATTAGAATCGATTCTCTTTCGGGCATGCTGATATTGTCAATGAAAACTGAATTTGAAATTTTTTTTTAAATTAAGGTTAAGAAAGATTAAAAGAAAAAGAAAAAAGGAATCTACCAAGCAACTCTCACTCTTTCGCTTACTTTACCCACCTTTTGGCTAAAGAAGCATACTACTTGATAAAGAAGCTTTTTAATTTACCTACCTTGACTCAGGAAAACTACAAACTATGAACAGCATT
>NC_090753.1:3411542-3419042 GCF_036898095.1 Palaemon carinicauda | reverse complement strand
TGTACCCATAAATCTTCCATTCAAAACTTCCGCAAGTGCCCACGATTCTAGTTAAACACAGTCTTTATCATCATATCAAAATAAGAGGGCCACAAGTGTTCGCCAGATTTCGGCGTCTGGCGCCGAATCGTTGGGAAGAGGCTAAACAAATGTTTACGGATATGAAAGAAATGGATCTTTGGTAAAAGGCCTGAAGCCCACAGTTGTCACCCTTACACATCGTCCAGAAATTTTTTAATTTTTTTTAATGTGTGGTTTAACAGCCAGATACAACCAGATCACTAGTGCCCTCCCAAACATCGCCGATGTGATCTCCCATTTGCTTAAATTGAAAGTTTTCTCTACTCTCAATCTCCTGATGGGATATTATCAGGTTCTCTTGAACCAAGAAGACATCCCAAAGACCTTCATCCCCATCCCCTTGGGTACATACACCTACAATTAGTCCTATATTGGCCTTTGTAATGCTTTGGCTACTTTTAAACGCCTAATGGATTTCATCTCAGGGGACTTCTCCTTCTTTGTATGTTACATGGGGACATACTTGTGTTCTTTTCCTCCAAAGAGGAACACCTACATCATCTACACTTTGTGCTTAAGCACCTACAACAGAATGGCCTTGTAGTCCGGTATGACAAGTGTACCTTCTGTGGCAACGAAGTATCGTCCCTAGGGTACCACATCCCTTCTAAAGAAGTCGATCCCCTCTTTGAGAAAAAAGCAGCCATTCAGAACTTCCCTGCACCCTCAACTATCAAAGCATTGCAAGAATTCTTAGACCTGATCAATTAGTATCAACTTCTCCCTCCAGCCACCACAGCCACTCTTGCCCGACTCTTTTAATCTCTCAAGGGCAACCCAAACGACCTGAAATGGGCTGTCATTCAAGAAGTGCCCTTCTGCAACAAAAAGAAGGTCCTCTCAACAGCTGCTACTGTCACTTTTCCTGTGACTCATGCCCCTATCCTTATCTCTATCGATGTCAGTAACATCGATATTGATGAAGTACTGAAGCTGGTGGTGAACAACTTGCCTTGCCCATTGGCCTTCTTCAGTAAAGCACTGTCCAAGGTGGAATCCAAATACTCTACCCTCGACCGCAATTTAATGGTGTTACATTAGCTATCCGTCACTTCTGCCAATTCTTAGAAGGTATGCCCTTTGTCATTCGCAAGGACATCAGTCTTCTGCTGCATGCGTACATTTGACAGTGTGATGCCTGGTCCACCTGTAAACACTGACATCTCTCCGTCTGTTCTGGAATTCAGTTGCTACCTTCATCACGTCCCTTGGAAAATGAATCCTGATGCCAATGACCTGTCATGAAATACATATGTCGGCATTCACCTGGGATTCTATTACAACGCCTTAGGAGAAGTGCAACGAAAAGTTCCATATTACCAGTCCTTTAGGACATCCTACATACCCCTCCGTTCGGAAAACATCACCCTCTACAACTCCAACACCGCCCTCCTCTGTGACATTAGTGCCTGTAGACCCCGATCATGGATACCCTCTCCAAGCCGGCGACAAGTGTTTGATTTCATTCATGTCCTTTCACATCTTTCGTGCAGATCTAATGCAAAGCTACTGAAGACAATGTTCATTTGACCCCGCATTATGAAGTATGTTAATGATTTGGTCCGCATCATGGATTAGGCCCACATTCAAGTGTACTTAGTAGGTCCCCTACCCACATCACAAAGACATTGTTACCTATTTACCGTCATCGACCACTCTACTCATTGGCATGAAACTATTCCCATGAAAACTGCAACGTCTGCCTATTACAAATCTGCCTTATTCTCAGGTTGGATAGCGAGATTTGGTATCCGTTTGTGTATTAAATCTGACAAGGAGACCATTTACCCCTCTCAATTAGGAATATTATTATTGAATTTCCTGTAAATCTCTATTCATTAGACAACTGTTTACACCTTTTCTTCCATGTTAATGGTTGAACGTTTTTATCGCACCCTCAAAGAAGCTTTGATGTCCCGATACAAGGTTTCCAATTGGTTTACCCAGCCTCCCTGGGTCCTTCTTGGACTGAGGACCACTTCTAATGACACCCTGGCTGTCTCGGTTGCTGAAATAGTGTATGGTGACCCAATGATAGTATTGGGTAATTTCTATTTCATGTCTACAATACATCGACAGATTTGTACTCTGAGCCATACATTTTCTAGCACAAGGACACTAGCAAGCCACCACTAATGTATCCTTAAACTGACCCTTTCCTCAGGATTTGTCCCAATCTGAAGGCTTTCTTAATCATCATTTGTGTCTAAGAAGACTGAATTGCCATTGATTGCCTAAAACCTTTGTATCTCCTGCAAGATGCCCTGCCTACAGTATGGCTGTCATGAATAGGGCACCCCATTTCACATGTATGTTTTTTTTAGTGGGGTTAGACTTAGAGCCATGCACCGCAAGCGTTTCACACATGCTACTACACTGTAACAGTATGTTCTTTTTTATTTTATATCTCGCTCTACGCTTCATTGTTAACAGAACCTGTTTAATCCTCTCTTTTCATGAATTATTGTATTTTAATTTTTGTGACTTCCTTCCTCTTATTCTCTTGTATATAAACTTGACATGTGTTAGCTGCATTTACCTTGCTCCTCAGTTACCACTGCGTAACTCACTCTCATAACATTTTAATGAAGCCATTTCCCAGTTATCATTCCATGCAACTTTCTAATGAAGCCATTTCTCATGTTTGTTTTTTTTCTAGACTTTATTTTAATGAAGGCTTACTTCATTTATTTCCCTAAAAAGAGTTCTAAGGAATTCCTTTTTGCAAAAAGGTTTTAGATAATATTTTAATTAGAACTTTCTAATTTATTTTCCATTACAACATTTTACTTTTCTTATGCATTTTTCTAGTCAGAATCTTAATGAAGAAAATTCGACTTAATTTTTATAAATAGTATTTTGTTGAAGACCGCTCTCATTTATATTCCACGACGGCACTTTAATGAAGACCTTTCTCATTTGTTTTCCTAGACAGCATTCATATGGAGACCTTTCTCGGTGATTTTCTTAGACATTTAAATGAAGACCTTTCTCATTCACTCCTATTGATAGCACTTTAATTCATACCTAACTCATTTATTTTCCTAGACTCTATTTTAGTGAACACCTTTCTCATTTATACTCTTAGAAAACATTTTAATTATGTCCTTTCTCATTTATTTCAAAGTTAACATTTTTCAATTAAACCATTTCACTTTTATTTTCCTATACAAAATTTCAACTGCAACTTACTATTATTTTCCTTTCTTAGACTAAAATCAAAGTAACTTGATTTACATTTGATATAAACATTGAAGAAATAGTCATGCTTTAGTGTACGTCTGCTATAATCTGTTAACCTTACTGTGACAGGCCGATAGAGGGTTGTGAACTCAAAGGAAGGATGCAATCAACTGAGTTATATTGTTATAGAACACTCTCCTTTATATACAAAACCTAACATAACAAGTTAATAAGACAGACAATGTTACAGAGGAAACAGCAGACATGAATTTTCATGTTCGTTTAGTGCAAGGGAAGAGCGAAGATACAAGCATAATATATGCAAAAGGAATTATGTACAATTGTGTGACACACGGTTGGTACATGGCTCCCCCCCTAAAAATGACATACTGTACATGTTAAATAGGGCGCCCTGATCTGGAGAGGCGAACTGTAGGCGGGTAATTGGGCAGAAGATAAGCAGGTTTTAGACGATCAATGGAGACCCAGTCTTCTTTGCCCTGAATGTTTAGGAGGAATGCTTTCGGACTGCATCGGATCACAAGGAAAGGGCCTGTATAAGGGGGCGTTAGTGGTGGCTTGCTAGTGTCGTTGCGCAGGAAGACGTGCGTTGCAGAGTGCAAGTCCGTTGGTATGTGATGCTTCGCTGGGGGCTTGTAAGTCTGGCAGCACGGAGTAAATTTTCCCACAACGTGACATATGCGCTGGAGATCGTCGTAGGAGGTTGTAGAAGGAAAAAATTCGGCAGGGACGACCAACGGGTCGCCATACACCATTTCAGCTGCCGAGACGTTGAGGGCGTCTTTAGGAGTGGTCCTTAGTCCCGAAGGACCCAGGAAAGCTGAGTAAACTAGTTGCAATCCTCGCAGCGGGACATCAAAGCTGCATTGAGGGTGCGATGAAAACGTTCAACCATTCCATTGGCAGCGGGGTTGTAGGCCGTTGTCTGATGTAGGGTGATGCCCAGGAGATTCACTAATGACGTCCACAATTGAGAGGTGAAAGTGGTTCCCCTGTCAGAAGTAATATGCTCAGGGATACCGAATCTTGAAATCCATGCAGAGAGTAAGGCAGATGTACATGAGGCAGACGTTGCAGTTTCCATGGGAATGGCTTCAGGCCAACGAGTGGAGCGGTCAATGACGGTAAACAGGTAACGATGTCCTTGTGATGTTGGTAGGGGGCCTACAACATCGACGTGAATGGCTGCAAAACGACGCTGAGGTTGAGGAAAGGTGCCCACTCCTGAATCCGTGTGTCGATGTACTTTGGAAGTTTGGCAAGAAGTACAGGCGCGGACCCAATCCTTAGCATCCTTAGAAATGCCATGCCAAATGAACTTTGCCTTCAGTAGCTGTGCAGTAGAACGGCACGAGGGATGTGAAAGGCCGTGAATGAAATCAAACACCGGTCGGCGCATGGGAGCAGGAATCCAAGGTCACGGTCTACCAATACTGACGTCACAGAGGAGGGTGGTGTTGGAGTCTTCGAGGGGAAAGTCTTCCCAACGGAGGGACTTGCAGGATGTTCTACAAGCTTGATACTCTGGATCCTGTCGTTGGGCTTCAGCCAGGGCGTTCTAATACAATCCCAGTTGAACGGCAGCCAACGTGTTTCTTGACAGGGCATCGGCAACGGGATTCATTTTCCCAGGGACGTATTGGAGGGTGCAATTGTATTCAGCCACGGCGGAGAGATGTCGGCGTTGACGGGTGGACCAGGCGTTAGACTGTCGAGTGAAGGTGTGCACCAGAGGCATGTGGTCTGTGCGAATGAAGCAGGGCGTACCTTCTAAGAAATGGCGAAAGTGACGGACAGCCAAGTGCACTGCCAGCAATTCTCGATCGAAGGTAAAATAACCCGATTCTGCCTTGGACAGTTTTCTGCTGAAGAAGGCCAATGGGCGGGGCGAGTCTTTGACCACCTGCTCGAGTACTGCACCAATAACGACGTCGCTGGCATCGGTGGAGAGAAGGAGAGGGGCGTTTGGGATAGGAAAATTTAGAGCCGCAGCAGTTGATAGGGCCTTCTTTGCATTGCAGAAGGCTGCTTCTTGAAGGGGACCTCACTGCAGGTCCTTTGGCTTGCCCTTGTGGGAGGCGTAGAGGAGACCAAGAGTGGCGGCAATGGCTGGCAGAAAACGGTGATAATAGTTGATCATGCCCAATAATTCCTGCTGAGCTTTGACGGTCGAGGGTGCGGGGAAGTTCTGAACGGCTGCTACCTTCTCAGGGAGGGGATGGACTCCTTCAGGAGTGATACTGTGCCCTAAGAACTACACTTCATTGGCGCCAAAGGTACACTTGTCGTACCGGACTACAAGGTTGTTTTGTTGCAGGCGGTCGAGCACGATGTGCAGGTGACGGAGGTGTTCCTCTTTTGAGGAGGAGAACACAAGTATGTCGTCCACATAACATACACAGAAAGGGAGGTCCCCTAAGAGGCCATCCATGAGACGTTAAAACGTTGCCCCAGCATTACGAAGGCCAAAACAGGAGTAATTGAAGGTGTATGTACCAAACGGAGTGGTGATGGCGGTCTTGGGGATGTCTTCTGGGTTCATAGGCCCCTGATAATACCCCTTTAGTAGGTAGAGCGTAGAGAAAACCTTCACTTTGTGCAGGTAGGAGGTCACGTCGGCAATGTTTGGGAGGGGGTAGTGATCCGGTTCTGTTTGCATGTTCAGGCGCCTGTAATCCCCGCACGGACGGAGGGAGCCGTCTTTCTTCAGAACGATGTGTAAAGGTGACGACCATGGGCTGGAGGCCTTTTGGCAAAGGCCTATTTCCTCCATTTCGGCGAACGTCTGTTTGGCGGCTGCCAATCGATCCAGTGCCAGACGTATGAATTTTGCGAACAGTTGGGGTCCCGTCGTCTTGATACAGTGATAAATACCGTGCTTGGCAGGAACCGTGGGCGTTTGACGAAGTGGTGGACGGAAAACTTCCGGGTACGACGTGAGGAGGTGTGCGTAGGCATCCGTGGGTGCGCTGATGTGGAGAGCGAGGTTAGAGGGGGCGGGTTGAAGAGGTGTCGACAAGTACGAGTCTGCGTTGACCAATCATCGGTGGGTGACATCGACCAGAAGGTGGAAATGAGAGAGGAAATCCGCACCGAGGATTGGCATTGTGACGTCAGCAACGAGAAACTTCCAATTGAATTTACCGTTTCCGAACGATAATGTGAGGTTCTCGTAACCGTAGGTGGGTATCGCAGATCCGTTGGCAGCTACCAAGCGGACGTCGGCAGTTGTACACAGACTACGTCGTGCCTTGAAGAGTTTCCTTGGCAAAAGAGAACGACAAACACCCGTTTCTACCAAAAATCGCACGCCCGTTCCTGCATCCTGTAAAAAGAAAAGATTAGAAACACGGGAGGCCACCGCCACAAGCGATGGCCTACTTACACGTTTTCTGGCCACTGACAATCCTTGGCACATTTCTTCGCGGTTGCCCCGAATCTGAAGTGGTAGTAGCAAAACTGCGGCGGATGGGAGGTAGTAAGTGGCTGTAGAAGTTGTTCGTTGGGGCGCGAGCGATTGGTGGGTGGTGGGCGGCTTTGTCGCCGCTTCGGCACGTCACGGGGTAGGCGTGTATGTCTTACGGCATTCATGTCAGCTTCGGTTGACGTTGAATAGGCATCCTCGTCGTCAGGGGTGGAGGCGTTGATGGAGGTCTTGAAGTGGCTGTCCATAAGGGCATCGGCTTTGGTCATCAAGTCCTTTATGGGTAAACTATCGACATCGGGTATGGCAGCGCGTACAGGTTCGGGTAAACGGCGTATCCAAAGGGCACGAAGTAGGTTCACCTCACGAGGAGAGCCGTCTGCGGCAGGTTGAAGGCGAGCGATACTGGTCATTTCCCTGAGGGCAAGCGAAGCCCTTTGGTCCCCCAACGGTTGTTGCGAGAGCTGAAAAAGCTTTGCTATACGGGCGGCTGGCGACGGCGAGTACTGCTGCAGAAGGTATGTTTTGAGGGCGTCATACGCTATTGGGGTATCTCCTTGTTCACAAAGCCAGTCGAATATTTCTAGGAAGGTGTCCTCGGGTATCGCCGCGAGAACATAATCCGCTTTGATGGTTGAGCGAGTTACGCCCCTGATACGAAACTTGAATTCTGTGCGCTGAAACCAAGCAAACGCTTCTCCGGTGGCAAACGATGAAAGTTTGAATGGAGCGGCCGCAGCACCAACTGCCGTAGAGTCCGCCATAGTACAACGATGAAGGGGCGAGGCGGT
>NC_090753.1:3394042-3406542 GCF_036898095.1 Palaemon carinicauda | reverse complement strand
GAAGAGAAATAAGATATAAGAGTGTGCCATATTGTACCCTCAAGCAAGAGAACTCTAACCCAAGAGATATGAAGACCATGATACTGTAAATACGCTATAGCACTACCCAAGACTAGAGAACAATTCTTTGATTTTGGAGTGTTCCTCTGCTAGAAGAGTCTCTTCTACTGTGACGGGCCGAGAGAGGGTTGTGAACTCAAAGGCAGGATGCAGTCAACTGAGTTGTTTATTAAGGAACACTCTCCTTTATATACAAAACCTCAAGGCAACAGGACATAACCTGTTCGAGAGACAGACAATGTTACAGAGCAAAACCGGAGACATGATCATTCAGGTTCTTTTTAGTGCGAGGGAAGAGCGCAGATACAAGTATAATATATACAAAATTATTATGTACAATTGTGTGACACACGGTTGGTACATGGCTCCCCCCCTAAAAATGACATACTGTACATGTTAAATAGGGTGCCCTGATCTAGAGAGGCAAACTGTAGGCGGGTCATCTGGCAGAAGATAAGCAGGTTTTAGACGATGAATGGAGACCTAGTCTTCTTTGCCCTGAATGTTTAGGAGGAATACATTCCGACTGCGTCGGATCACAAGGAAAGGGCCAGTGTAAGGGGGCGTTAGTGGTGGCTTGCTGGTGTCGTTGCGCAGGAAGACGTGCGTTGCAGAGTGCAAGTCCGTTGGTATGTGATGCTTCGCTGGGGGCTTGTAAGTCTGGCGGTGCGGAGTAAATTTTCCCACAACGTGACGTATGCGCTGGAGATCGTCGGAGGAGGTTGTAGAAGGAAAAAATTCGGCAGGGACGACCAACGGGTCGCCAAACACCATTTCGGCTGCCAAGACGTCGAGGGCGTCTATAGGAGTGGTCCTTAGTCCCAGGACGACCCAGGGAAGCTGAGTATACCAGTTGCAATCTTTGCAGAAGGACATCAAAGCTGCTTTGAGGGTGCGATAAAAACGTTCAACCATTCCATTGGCAGCGGGATTATAGGCTGTTGTCTGATGTAGGGTGATGCCCAGGAGATTCGCTAATGACGTCCACAATTTAGAGGTGAAAGTGGTTCCCCTGTCAGAAGTAATATGTTCAGGGATACCGAATCTTGAAATCCATCCAGAGAGTAAGGCAGATGTACATGAGGCGGACGTTGCAGTTTCCATGGGAATGGCTTCAGGCCAATGAGTGGAGCGGTCGATGATGGTAAACAGGTAACGATGTCCTTGTGATGTGGGTAGGGGGCCTACAACATCGACGTGAATGTGTGCGAAACAAGGCTGAGGTTGAGGAAAGGTGCCCACTCTTGAATCTGTGTGTCGACGTACTTTGGAAGTTTGGCAAGAAGTACAGGCGTGGACCCAATCCTTAGCATCCTTAGAAATGCCATGCCAAATGAACTTTGCCTTCAGCAGCTGTGCAGTAGAACGGCACGAGGGATGTGAAAGGCCGTGAATGAAATCAAACACCTGTCGGCGCATGCGAGCAGGAATCCAAGGTCGTGGTCTACCAGTACTGACGTCACAGAGGAGGGTGGTGTTGGAGTCTTCGAGGGGAAAGTCTTCCCAACGGAGGGACGTGCAGGATGTCCTACAAGCTTGATACTCTGGATCCTGTCGTTGGGCTTCAGCCAGGGCGTTGTAATCCAATCCCAGTTGAATGGCAGCCAACGTGTTTCTTGACAGGGCATCGGCAACGGGATTCATTTTCCCAGGGACGTATTGGAGGGTGCAATTGTATTCAGCCACGGCGGAGAGATGTCGGCGTTGACGGGCGGACCAGGCGTCAGACTGTCGAGTGAAGGCGTGCACCAGACGCATGTGGTCTGTGCGAATGACGAAGGGCGTACCTTCTTAGAAATAGCGAAAGTGATGGACAGCCAAGTGCACCGCCAGCAATTCTCGATCGAAGGTAGAATAACCCGATTCTGCCTTGGACAGTTTTCTGCTGAAGAAGGCCAATGTGCGGGGCGAGCCTTTGACCACCTGCTCGAGTACTGCACCAATAGCGACGTCGCTGGGATCGGTGGAGAGAAGGAGAGGGGCGTGTGGGATAGGAAAAGTTAGAGCCACAGCAGTTGATAGGGCCTTCTTTGCATTGCAGAAGGCTGCTTCTTGAAGGGGACCCCACTTCAGGTCCTTTGGCCTGACCTTGAGGGAGGCGTAGAGGGGAGCAAGAGTGGCGGCAATGGCTGGCAGAAAACGGTGATAATAGTTGATCATGCCCAAGAATTCCTGCAGAGCTTTGACGGTCGAGGGCGCAGGGAAGTTCTGAACGGCTGCTACCTTCTAAGGGAGGGGATGGACTCCTTCAGGAGTGATACGGTGCCCTAAGAACGACACTTCGTTGGCGCAAAAGGTACACTTGTCGTACCGGATTACAAGGCCGTTTTGTTGCAGGCGGTCGAGCACGATGTGCAGGTGACGGAGGTGTTCCTCTTTTGAGGAGGAGAACACAAGTATGTCGTCCACATAACATACACAGAAAGGGAGGTCCCCTAAGATGCCCTCCATGAGACGTTGAAACGTTGCCCCAGCATTACGAAGGCCAAAACAGGAGTAATTGAAGGTGTATGTACCAAACGGAGTGGTGATGGCGGTCTTGGGGATGTCTTCTGGGTTCATAGGCACCTGATAATACCCCTTCAGGAGGTCGAGCGTAGAGAAAACCTTCGCTTTGTGCAGGTAGGAGGTCATGTCGGCAATGTTTGGGAGGGGGTAGTGATCCGTTTCTGTTTGCATGTTCAGGCGCCTGTAATCTCCGCACTGATGGAGGGAGCCGTCTTTCTTCAGAACGATGTGTAAGGGTGACGACCATGGGCTGGAGGCCTTTTGGCAAAGGCCTATTTCCTCCATTTCGGCAAACGTCTGTTTGGTGGCTGCCAATCGTTCCGGTGCCAGACGTCTGAATTTTGCGAAGACTATGGGTCCTGTCGTCTTAATATGGTGATAAATACCGTGCTTGGCAGGAACCATGGGCGTTTGGCGAAGTTCTGGACGGAAAACTTCCGGGTACGACGTGAGGAGGTGTGCGTAGGCATCCGTGGGTGCGCTGATGTGGAGAGCGAGGTTAGAGGGGGCGGGTTGAAGAGGTGTCGACAAGTACGAGTCTGCGTTGACCAATCATCGGTGGGCGACATTGACCAGAAGGTGGAAATGAGAGAGGAAATCCGCACCGAGGATAGGCATTGTGACGTCAGCAACGAGAAACTTCCAATTGAATTTACCGTTTCCGAACGATAATGTGAGGTTCTCGTAACCGTAGGTGGGTATCGCAGATCCGTTGGCAGCTACCAAGCGGACGTCGGCAGATGTACATAGACTACGTCGTGCCTTGAAGAGTTTCCTTGGCAAAAGAGAACGACAAACACCCGTGTCTACCAAAAATCGCACGCCCGTTCCTGCATCCTGTAAAAAGAAAAGAATAGAAACACGGGAGGCCACCGCCACAAGCGAGGGCTTACTTACACGTTTTTTGGCCACTGACAATCCTTGGCACATTTCTTCGCGGTTGCCCCGAATCTGAAGTGGTAGTAGCAAAACTGCGGCGGATGGGAGGTAGTAAGTGGCTGTAGAATTCGTTCGTTGGGGCGCGAGCGATTGGTGGGTGGTGGGCGGCTTTGTCGCCGCTTCGGCACGTCACGGGGTAGGCGTGTATGTCTTACGGCATTCATGTCAGCTTCGGTTCACGTTGAATTGGCATCCTCGTCGTCAGGGGTGGAGGCGTTGATGGAGGTCTTGAAGTGGCTGTCCATAAGGGCGTCGGCTTTGGTCATCAAATCCTTTATGGGTGAACTATCGACATCGGGTATGGCAGCGCGTACAGGTTCGGGTAAACGGCGTATCAAAAGGGCACGAAGTAGGTTCACCTCACGAGGAGAGCCGTCTGCGGCAGACTGAAGGCGAGCGATACTGGTTATTTCCCTGTGGGCAAGCGAAGCCCTTTGGTCCCCCAACGGTTGTTGCGAGAGCTGAAAAAGCTTTGCTATACGGGTGGCTGGCGACGGCGAGTACTGCTGCAGAAGGTATGTTTTGAGGGCGTTATACGCTATTGGGGTGTCTCCTTGTTCACAAAGCCAGTCGGATATTTCTGGGAAGGTGTCCTCGGGTATCGCTGTGAGAACATAATCCGCTTTGGTGGTTGAGGAAGTCACGCCCCTGATACGAAACTGGACTTCTGCGCGCTGAAACCAAGCAAACGCCTCTTCGCTGGCAAACGATGAAAGTTTGAATGGAGCGGCCGCAGCACCAACTGCTGTAGAGTCCGCCATAGTACGAACGATGAAGGGCGAGGGGTGGGGGTGGAAGGCGGTGGGAGCGAGTCGACTTCCGGGGTCACCAATGTGACGGGCCGAGAGAGGGTTGTGAACTCAAAGGCAGGATGCAATCAACTGAGTTGTTTATTAAGGAACACTCTCCTTTATATACAAAACCTCAAGGCAACAGGACATAACTTGTTCGAGAGACAGACAACGTTACAGAGCAAAACCGGAGACATGATCATTCAGGTTCTTTTAGTGCTAGGGAAGAGCGCAGATACAAGCATAATATATAAAAAATAATTATGTACAATTGTGTGACACACTGTTGGTACACTACCCTTAACAAGAGAAAAGTGGCAACTGAGCAATTGCAGTGTAGTAGTTAACCCCTTGGGTGAAGAAGAATTGTTTGGTATTCTCAGTGTTTTCTGGTGTATGAGGACAGAGGAGAATCTGTAAAGAGTAGGCCAGACTATTCGGTCCATGTGTAGGAAAAGGAAAATGAACCGTAACCAGAGAGAAAGATCCAATGTTGTACCATCTTGCCACTCAAAAGACCCCCTAACTCTCTAGCGGTAGCTTCTCAACGGGTGGCTGTTGGCGTGGCCAACCTAAAGCAATGGACTTAATTTATTCCGGGCAAAAGGTACTCTTGTTTCTTCAAAAGTCATCTATGGAGATCATTAAAGAATAAAATAATTAGATTCTTACTACAATACTGTTACGCCAGTTACGATCAATCAAATTCTATAACATCCAAAATCTCTGTGAGTAAAAATAGCTAATCAATAATCTTCTATATATTTAATGTTTCCGACACCATAATGTAGTTTTTTTTTTTGTCTCTCTCTCTCTCTCTCTCTCTCTCTCTCTCTCTCTCTCTCTCTCTCTCTCTCTCTCTCTCTCTCTCTCTCTCTCTCTCTCTCTTAGCAACGTCTAGTCGGTTTGTCTTTTTATTATCACAAATTTCTTTTCGGAAAAAAAGTGAAACAGATGTTACAGAAACTGACAACATAATAAACCTGTGTTGTTATCCTACTTTTCTATAGCCTCAAATAATATCTCACTCATTTTTCTTTTTTTTATCAAGAACATATTGAATAATTTCAGTCATTTCTCATAAAATACAATATCATATTGCATTAGTTAACTCGTTTTTCACTTTTCATGACATTCAAAAGGATATTTTATAATGTCATTATTTCCTTTTCTCTGAAAATCACATATTGTATTAATTATATAAACATAAAGCACACTGCATCATTTCAATAATTTTTCATGCCTAACAAAAACACGTTGTATTATCATTAATTTGTCATGCTTAACAAAAGCATATTGCATTATATCACATATATTTTTGCATGGCAAAAGCTTATTTTATTAGTTCACTTTACATAACTAACAATAGCATAAAGTATTAGTTCATTCATTTTTCATGGACTCAAGCCTTTTAGGGTTATATGTCAGGACAGTGGCATTAACAGCTGAAACACCTACAGAGTTATTAGTAGAAATCCTCTCTGGTGTCAAGATTCCCGTCGCATTTAGTATAAATACGATTATATTTTCAAGGTAGAATTTCCCAAATAAGAAGAATCAATTTGCTTCTAAGTGTCGACCGAAGAAGATTTGTCTTAATCATGATCTTAATGACCTTAATTGAAACCATTGTTAGCAAAATTTGTAGAAAAATTAATGCTCGTTCATTAGTGTCAGAATCTTTCAGTAATATTATATGATGGTCCCGTGGATTGGTAACCAGAATATATTAAATGTATTAAGATTGGCAAGCTATACTACCCTCTCGAGTTCCAAACTCACCTGTTTGTTTTTACATTAAATCTGTTACACTAAAAGTATTAATACTCCAGCTCCGACACAGTTATATAACTCACAGATAGCAATATTCAATGGTCTCTTAATTACACTCAAAACAACACTGGGTAATTATTATTAAGAATTATTTAAATCCACCTCCATCTTCGATTCTTAACAGGATACAAGCGAGTATGAAATAAACACTGGTTATTGGAATAATACACTCTTTACAAAGATAAATACATTCTATATAAACTAAAATGTTTTTAAAACAATTAACATAAAACAAATAAATCACTCGAAATAATAATTCTGAAAAAAAAAAAACTTAGATTAAGATAGAAATGTTACGATCTGAAAATCATTTATTCACTTGTCTTGGCATATTAAATATGAATAAACCTTAGGCTAAGACAATAGAAATAATTACTCTCAGAAAATTATACTCACTATACGTATATACTTGCGCATGGACAGTTAAAAAAGATTCACACAATACTAACACTCACCACAACACAATAATTATTATTATTATTATTATTATTATTATTATTATCAATTGCTAACCTACAACCCGAGTTGAAAAAGCAGGATTCTATAAGCCCAGGGGAACCAATAGGGAAAATAGCCCTGTGAGGAAAGGATAAAAGGAAAAATAAAGTATTTGAGGAACAGTAACAGCATAAAAAACTATCTCCTATTCAAACTCTCAAAACGTCATAAGAAAGGGAGAGAAATAAAACAGAATAGTGTGCCTAAGTGTACCCTTAAGCAAGAGAACTCCAACCTAAGACAGTGGAAGGCCTTGTTACAGAAGCTATGGCACTACTCAAGGCTTGAGAACAATGGTTGATTTTAGTGTCCTTCTCCTAGAGAAAACTAAAATGACACTTGCCAATACAAAGAATAAAAATTAAAATATAAATATCTTTTCATAATGCCAATTAATGTTAGTAAATGTATAAGAACGTGTGGGAAGGCAATCTATGTGTCCTATTTTCCAAGCAGGTTTAACTTCCACAGTGCCACTTTTCAGAAATCTCTCTCTCTCTCTCTCTCTCTCTCTCTCTCTCTCTCTCTCTCTCTCTCTCTCTCTCTCTCTCTCTTCCTGTGTGTTTTCAATAGCATTTATACTCTAGTATAAATGCTATTGAAGTTTCTTCTATTCTAGGACCTTGGGTCATCAAATAAACACCGATTCACCCCCCAAAAAATTTCCTTGACTCTTTTGTGTGGAGTTGTCAAACTCTCTGGGCCCTCTAAGTGGAACAATAATGTTTATTCGATATATTTTTTATCTACAAAAAAAAAAAAAAAAAAAATCCATTTGCCTGTTAGATATATAGGTCATCGTAATATGCTGTTTTATCTTTTTCATGTATACATTCTCAAAGTAGCACACCATGTTTTGAGATATTTCTCAAATAAAGCGTCACCTGAATTCCACCAATACGTTTAGTTTATGATCCTGACAGAATTCTACTCATGGCCATATGTAGAATATTGTAGTAAAATCTGTTTACCATAAAGGCTCTTTGGTATAAAGCTATATGGAAGATTAAATAGCTGAATATATTGCCAGACTTTGCATTAGTGAAATGGATATGAAACCATGTTAGCAGAGAGGTATAGGGGTTATAGCAATTAATAAAATAGGATTTTATCAACATTTATCTAGTTGTACCAAGCGCACACGTTAAATGTACTGATATGGATGAAACGGAAATGATAAATTTAATTTAATAAAGATTAGCTATTGTTAATGTTTCATCTTGAACAGGCAAGCATTAGTCTTTGTTTATAGTTAATATACGGCAGATGCATATTAACGTTGAACCCTATCTCAAGGCATTTTATACCCATTATTCGTTGTTCCTCACGTAGCTTATTTACTTCCTCATTTCATTTTTTCGCTATTTTACTATTCCCAGTTGGGGTCCTTAGTCTTAGAGCCTCCTGATTTTGCGCAAATATGGTTGAATAATAATAATAATAATAATAATAATAATAATAATAATAATAATAATAATAATAATAATAATAATAATAATAATAATAATAATAATAATAATAATAATAATAATCATGACGTCCACGATATAAAAGAGGACAACTAGCAAAAAGTTTTCTATACATCAAAAAACTAAATAAAACACTTGTTCAGAAATGTACAGTACTGGAAAAAAAGGATTTTTTTTTTTTTTTTGTGGAAAGTGATAGAAGTGGCACGATAAAGTAAACTCTTTACAAACATGTGTATCCAATGAAGCACCTTCTATAATGATATCAAGAACTTCAAACATGCCTTGATAGTACTAGGAATATATTTGTCTTTGTCCCCTAGTCTTTTCACACCCAAAATCAAGAGATTTTATTGACAAACTGGAAGGATCAACTTTTGATTTGTTAAGACGGAAGAAACAGCCGATGTTTTCACTCAGAAACCCAAGGAAAATTATAATATTTCTCTATGTAAATCGCGAAGGGGAGATAAAAAAAAAAAGTATTGTAAACACTTTCAACAGATTGTGTTCCCATATTTTTCCTTTTCTGCTTATAATATGTTTGAATTCCAAGGGAATGCAAATAAACATGTATTTTGTGATACTAAAAGATTCTGGCAATATAAAAGGGGACTTCATCTCCGTGGTTAGGTACATTGTTAAGCGGAATTCAGAATATAGTGAAATGTAGTGAAAGAATTGTACGTCGTTCTATGTAATAAATAAAAAAAAAAAAAAAGCAGGAATGGATTAGAGGGGAAAAGAGATTGAGATGCATGTAAGAGAAAGTGTAATAAAAAAGAAATAAAAAAATTTACTTGAAATTATATACTATTGCCAGTCTCCGTCGTTTGGTTTATGGATGTCGAGAAATGCAAGTTTCGTCTGCGAAAATTGAATCGTTTAATTTAGAATTAGATCGTTTAAAGTCAAATGGAACTGATGGTCCTTTCAAAACAGCTTCGTTTCTGTTTTCTTCTTCTTCCTCTTTCGAGTTCAAGTAAATAAGATGAAAGGATCGCAAGGCTGTAAAAAGGGAAGAGTAGTTTGAAAAATACATGCAAGAAAACAACAGATTAATTAATTTTTATTTATATTCCTTCAGGTTTTATCTCTCTCTCTCTCTCTCTCTCTCTCTCTCTCCTCTCTCTCTCTCTCTCTCTCTCTCTCTCTCTCTCTCTCTCTCTCTCAAATTTGAATAAATGCTAGTTAATTCAAGAATTAAATGCTAAAATTAAACATTCATCGTTTGTTACCTTCTTTCGGAAAATAGTAATAAAAAAAAAAAACGTAATTTGATAGATAATGAAAATATGCAATTTCTTTGTTTTATGGTTTATTTTTATTAAATCTCAAATGACAGAAATTATTAGATCATCAAAAATAATTCATGTGAAATCTATCCATTTTAAAGGTATAGACTATTACTTTTAATAACCATAATGATTTTCTGTTTTCAGTTTCCTATATAATTTGATTTAGATTCCCATGAATTATCATAATCACTCTGAGTCTCTGTTTTCATTTCAAAAAACAATTTATTTAATTTCTAGGCATACATATAATGTTATAATTTTTTTATTTATATATGAGTAATAATAAAGATATTTATTATTGCATCAAGTGACAAAACATTTTTTTTTTAAATGTTCCAGATTCATTAAAAACATTCATATGACATTCAAATATACATGTCAAATGAATTAGTGTTTTTCTGTATGCTTTCCGAAAGATTAAAAGTACTCGACTTTGCCAGCAGCATGTCTGGCGAAACTTTTTCAGCTCTCTCATAACTGCTGGGGGATCAAAAGTCTCCACTCACCCTCATATAAAATTACCAATAAAGCTCGCCTGCAACCTGCAGCAGAAGGCTTCCCTTGTGAGTTGAACTTACTTCATGCACTTTGGGTAAGACACTTGATTGAAAACTGCTATTCCTAAAGTCGACACTCGTATGGACAGACACTTCATCACTTTCAAGACCTCCATCAAAGCTGCCACTCCTGACGTTGAGTACAAGTGTCTAACATTGACTAAACGTGACATGGATGCAGTATGACACAGATGCCTACCACATGACGTGCGGAAGCTATTATCAAGCCACCCAAATCTCACAATCCACCAACTGCTCACTCCCGAACCAACAACCTCTACAGCCACCAACTGACACACATCGGCCGCAGTTATGCTACTACCACTTCAGGTTCGAGGCTACTTGGAGGAAATTGGCGAGCGGTTGTCAGTGGCTAACCCCTCCACCCCCTCCCCCCCAAAAAAAAAGATCCTGTAAGTAGACCATCGCTGGTGATGGTGGCCATCCCTATTACAAATGTTTTCTTTTTACATGTTGCAGGAATGGGCGCGCGATTTTCAGTAGACGTAGGTGTTTGCCTTTCTCTTCTGCCAAGGCCACTCACCACAGTATGATGTCGTCTGTTTGGTCTGCCACCATCCGCTTGGTAACTGCTAATGGATCTGCGATACCCACCCACAGTTACCTCACATTATCCTTTGGAATGCCAAATATAATTGGAAGTCTCTCGCTGCTGACCTGACATCACATGGCCAATCCTTGACGGGGATTTCCTCTCACTCATTGACACATCAAGCCGGGCCCCTCCAACCTCTCTATGCCCATCTCCTCATGTTGTACCAAGAAGTCTTCCATTCAAAACTTCCCCAAATTCCCATGGTTCCAGCTAAACACTGTTTTTTTATTACCATATCAATTTGACGTGACCACCGGTGTTCGCCAGATTCAGGCGTACGGCACCGAATCGTTAGGAAGATGCTATTTAATTGCTCTCCAATATGAAAGAAATGGATCTTAGGTAACAGGCCTAAAGCCAATGGGTGTCACCCTTACTCATCATTCAGAAGAAAGAGTCCTCTCTTTGTTAATGTGTGAATTACAGGGGGTTTAATATGCAGACAGAAACCGATCACTAACACACCCCCACAAACATCCCCGATGTGATCTCCTATTTGTAAATTGAAAGTTTTCTCCACTCAATCTCCTTAAGGGGTATCTTCAGGTACTCATGAACACAGAACACATCTCCAAGACCATCATCACCACCCCCTTGGCTACATACAACTTCAATTAATCCTATATTGGATTCCGTAATGCTGTGACCACCTCGTTGATTTCATCTTAGGCGACTTCTCCTTCTTTGTGTGTTACATGGACGACATACTTGTGTTCTTTTCTTCCAAAGAAAAAAACCTGCATCAGGTACACCTTTTGCTCTACCCCCCTACAACGGAATGGCCTTGTAGTCCCGTACGACAAGTTTACCTACTGTGGCAACAAAGTATCGTCCTTTAGGTACCACATCCCTACATGATGTTTCTCAAGAGTAGGGCACCCCATTTCCCATGTTTGTATTTTTTAGTGGACTTAGAGCCACTAACCGCAAGAGTTTTACACATGCTACAATACTGTAACGGTAATTTCTTTTTTTATATATATATCTCGCTCTATACTTCATTGTTAACAGAACCTGTTTAAGCCTCTCTTTTCCCTAATTATTTTGTTTTAATTTTTGTTACTTGCTTGCTCTGAAACTTGCCACTCAGTTACCACCGCACAGCTCTCTCTCTCACAACGTTTTTTTGAAGCCCTTTCCCATATATCATTCTACACAACTTTTTAATGAAGCCACTTCTAGTTTTTTCTACACTGTATTTTCATGAAGCCTTTCTTCCTTTATATCTTTACACAGCGTTATAATGAATTCCTATTTTCAATAATTTTTTAGACAACATTTTAATTAGAACTTTCTCATTTATTTTCCTTGATAACATTTGACTATCTCATGCATTTCTCTAGGCAGAATTTTAATGTAGGCTATTTAAATTCTATTTTTTCTAGACAACATTTTATTGGAGACCTCTCTTATTTATATTCCACGACAGCACTTTAATGAAGAATTTTTTAATATATTTTCCTAGACTGTATTTTAGTAAAGATCTTTCTCATTTACACTCTCTGACAACATTTTAATGATGTTCTTTCTCATATGTTTCAAAGTCAAAATTTTTCAATGAAGCAATTTATCTTTTATTTTCCTATGTAAAATTTCATCTGCAACTTTCTACTATTTTCCTTCCTTAGACTAAAACCAAAGTAGCTTGATTTGCATTTGACATAAACATTGAAGAAACAGTCATGCTTTTGTGTATGTCTGCCACAATCTGTTACCCTTTCTATTAATCTTATTAATTTCAGCAGTGACTCATAACTTGCGATCACTTTAGCCTTTAATAATTATGTAAGGTGAAGCTTCGTTCTTAAGCTATTGTCGCAATTTATTCCTGACTCTTCTTGATCAATCAGCTTCATGTCATCCTGTTACAAAAATATATGAAGTAGATAATTGAAGTTCAAATAATATATATTATAAAAGCAATTCTTATA
>NC_090753.1:3386542-3389042 GCF_036898095.1 Palaemon carinicauda | reverse complement strand
GTCAATTAACTATTCATCACAGAATTAGACGACATGTTTTAATACACTACCTGCCGCCACCACATAATGCTTCAGTTCATAGACCTGCTTAGCATATTGTTTGTAGAACACTCTAGATGATTTCCATCCAGTATATGAGCGAAGCCGCTCAAAGTCCATATACTGTAAAAAATTCAGTGATGAAACAATCTTTTTCGGATCATGGCCTGCAGGAGTACTGTCAGGATCTGCTCTGCGAATAAAGTAGGTGAGGTTCGCCCTCAGTTGTTTTAGGGACAAGTTTGATCCAGAGGTTTCTCCTTTAAAGAGCTGTCCTCCCCTGAAATCAGAAGTTCTACGAAGATAGACCTTTAGACACTCTACAGGACATAGAGAGACATCTTCCTTCAGAGGGCAGATTCTCCAGGGACCCCACCTCTTAGTGGGTAGCTCGTTCTTAGCGAGAAAGGTTGGATTAGGACAGAGATTTTTATTATGGATTTCATTCGAGAGATCTACTTGAAAGGCATATAAAAGAGATCTAGTCAAGGCGAATTTGCACGTAGTTATCGTTTTGGCCATTAGACTTTGATTATGAAGGTGGACAAAGAATGACATACAGAAGTTCATTTAAATTTCTTTCGGTCCTTTTGCTCTAAAAAAATCAACCCACTCTCTCCAAGAAGACTCATATTGTCTTCTCATTGACTTAGACTTGTATTCTTCTAAGAATTCTATATTGCCTTCTTAGATCCCAAAACTTTTCCTAACCGGTAGGGCAAGGAAATCATGAAATGAAGGGTTCGGGTTCTCTGTGATAAATCGAGGGCAATCAACTTCTAAATCCTCTGAAATAGTCCTGGGTTCACAACTAGGGCCAGTCTCAGCTTCAGTTCCTTTACTAAAGAAGACATATTGCAATTGGGCTACTTAGGAGCCAATAGAGCTACTCCCCCTTGGATGGATCTCAGCATGTTGAGGACCTTCAGCAGGTGAAGGGATGGGATGAATCAGGATACCTGAGTTCATCCCTTCTATACTAGAGACATGATGTCAGTTAACTCCACTAGAGGGTCCTCGTATGGGGCTACATATCGAGGTGGTTTCTTGAAGGCGCTCCTGATGAAGAGGTCGATCTGCAGTTCTGGGACTTGATCCCATCTGGAAGGGAATAGGTCTGCGTCCTTGGACCATTCTAACTCTATCGGCTTGAGCCCAAATAGAGCATCCACTGTCTCATTGTGGATCGATTGTATATGAACTGCTGACAGGTGCCATCCCTTTAAGTAAGGGATGGTTAACGTCACCTGGACTGTATGAGGTATTTTCTAGCATTGTCGATTGCGACGTCTCATTATCGCTTCGGTGTCCCAGATCAGTCGGGGGAAGTCTGATCTGCGTGGAGAGAGCTCCCCTATTCATGACAGGACCAACATGGTCTTGGGACTTTCGGACTTTGACCTTTTTTAGAGAAGCGATTAAGGAAGGACCTGTATTGGTCTTTTTAGATCTCTTCAAGCGTTTGATGCGTATCTTCTCCAGACTCTTGACGCATCTTCCGGCTGTGCTCTTAGCACTGGGTCTGTTAGTATTGCGAACTGGAGAGAGTCCAGAACTCCTCCCTGTTAGCATCTTGGAAATCTGACTGATTACCCAAGTCTCTTGACCGACCTTGCAATCTCCTTTTATATTCCCAGGGGAAAGGAGGGTTGGTGTGACCACAGGCTTCAATGATTTTTCAGCCATTGAAACCATTGAGCTGGAGAAAATCGAGACTTCTTGAAGCTTGCCTTGCATCCGCAATGTTCCGGGAACTGGTTCATCTCCTCGGATGCTCATAGACCAGCCACTTCGGGTGCTACCCACCCCAGCCTCTCGTCCAGGTATATTGTTGCCTGAACCATTTCTAGACTTGGTTTTTGCGTGACTAAACCTGCCAATCCTATAAAGATATTTAGGACTGTGTCTAGTCCGACACATATCGTTAGAGGGGGAGGAAAAAGGGTCCTATATGAGGTGTGATAAGAGCCGGCAATGTTACCAGACCTAAACATACTGAAAAAACTTTGTTTCAGTATCTGCGCCATCTTAGGCGGCAGGAGAATCTTCTATTCTCCAGCCCAGGGTGTGCCAATACAGTTAAGGGGACGGCAGCAGTGCCACCTCCTCTCAACAAGGGAGTTCCAGTGCCACACCATCCTAGGCTTAGGAGATACTACACTTCAGCCTAGGGTCTGCGAGCATAGGACTAGTCTACTAGGCCACAGGGAGAAGATGGCGGCATCATACAGCCACTTCAGGTTTAGCCTAGGGAGGGCTAGCCTCCTATGCCGGCAGCCTAGCCGGCAGCGTAATAACTACTCCCCTGCCGGCCAACGGTCGACACAAGACTAAATACTCTGAGTTTCTGACCGAATACCAAAAACTTCCCATCTGCCGTTAAGGGACGAGAAAGAAAAACCCTACACTAGTCATGCCTGGATTAAAAATTCAAGGCCAACCCATTAGGGCTGTAGCCTAA
>NC_090753.1:3349042-3364042 GCF_036898095.1 Palaemon carinicauda | reverse complement strand
TAATATTACATATATTAATACTGTCAAGCTACACAATCTTCTCGAGTTCCAAACTAACCTATTTGTTTTTACCTTCAATCAATTACATTTGAAAATATGAAACCTCCAGTTCCGAGAAAGTTATATAGCTCCCAGACAGCAATATATCAAAATACTGAATAACAAAAGGTCTCATAAGTACACTCAAAATAACACTGGGTAATTATTACTAAGTATTATTTAAAATAACCCCTTTCTTAACAGGATACGGGCGAGTATGAAATAAACACTGGTTATTGAAATAATAAACTCTTTACAAAAATAATTATATTCTATATAAATTACAACATTTTGAAAAGAATTTACATGAAACAAATGTATCACTCGAAATATTAAGTCTGAACGAAACTTAATTAAGACAAAAGGGTTTTGATCTGAAAATCATATAATCGCTTTACATGAAATACTGAATCTGAATAAACCTTAGGCTAACAAAAAAGAAATAATTACACTTCAATGCCTAAACTCTTAAAGAACTTGCATAGTGTAACTGATAAACAAACTTTACGTATTCACTTGTGCAGGGACAGTTACAAAAATTTACACAGTACCAACACTCACCACAACACAATAATTAAAAATCACCTTTTTGTCTTACGTATCGTTTTAATACACAATTTATTTTGGGGCACAAAATCACTTTGGAGAGGGCACACTATAAGTACTGAGAGAGAGTGAGGGAAGCCCTTTGGTTCTTTCACAGGATAGCTGCTTCTCTTCTGCCCAACGCATCCTTGGGGCTGCTTATATAAGACTTAGCTACATCCAGAAGATTCTAGGACTGAGATCTGGAAGCTTGGAGTTTAGCCTAAGGGCCTCAGCAGAGTTATCATCTAGATAAAAATTCAGGGAGACGAACTTTGGTTTCATGCAGCTCTCGATCGCATACCAACACAACTGCTAGACAACTCTCTCAGCTAGCTCCTGACACCTTTGTCCTTAAAATGAAGAAAAGATAAGATCTAACACAAGAACCTTCCAAAGCACGTGGCACATAAGAGAATTGCGTATTTTCTCAAAAAACATGATGCAATACCTCATGAAAATAAAAAAAAAAACATCTAAATAAGCCTTAGTTCATATCCCGTATGATGTTATAACACTCTTAACAGATTATGTAAGACTTCGTAACAAAATTCGTGAAATAAAGATTCATTCTTAAAAAAAACTCAAATTTACTGACTGGAATGAAGAATATAAATAAATTAACAATGGAAGTCTTACATAATTTACATAATGAGCTCATACCTACATGAGAAGAACTCCTCTTAAGAGCTGGTTATTCACCTCTTCAATGCACATATGAAAACAAAAAAATTACTTGATTAAATTACTCACTCAATACTAGACCAGCTTCGTAAGAGTAATTAGAGACACACTGATTCAAATTGCGTTCCGGAAAGATATGATAACAATGGTTATAACGATGATTACCTGATTTGTTCTTCATAAGGTGCTTTAGGGCTTGATAGAACTGAAAAAAAATTGAAAGGAATTGGATTGTAGCTTGTCTTTAGTAATGATTTACGAGTTTCTTTTGTCATATTAAGTGAGTTGTATATGCTACCGGTTTGATTGACGTGATTATTATTTATTTAAATTTTCGCTTTAGGATTAAACTCTCTCTCTCTCTCTCTCTCTCTCTCTCTCTCTCTCTCTCTCTCTCTCTCTCTCTCTCTCTCTCTCTCTCTCTCTCTCTCTCTCTCTCTCTCAATACTAAGAAATAACGAAGAAGCGTCAAGTTGCCGAGAAGAAAACCAGTAAATGAAAAAAAATGAAAAAAAAGAGAACACTTATAAACAAGAGAAATAGCAATAAAAACTGAAGAGCATTTCCTAACAATGTTATACTATTGTGTTTTTAGAAATAACTTTACCAAAAGAAATATTGAAACACCTGACCCAGTACCAGAAGTAACAGTCAAAGAAGTAAAAAACTACTAAAAATAATGAAAAAGGCCAAGCAACAAATGATAGCCTAAAAAATAATTTGATAATAGATGGAGGAGATTCCATATTAGTAAAAATCTTTGAACTTTACACATATTGTAAAAGAAAAAAAAAATGTTCTTTACCTTAAACTAGGAAAAACTTTATCGTTATATCTGCTTACAAAAAGGTACACACAATGTCCTGAAAAAATTATCGATCAATAAGCTTTGTCTTATTAATGTATAGATTTAAGAAAATAGTATTTGGCTGAATAGAATGAAATATAGACTTTAATCTTCCAATACAGCAGGCTGGCTTTAAAAACGGTATTTAATAAGTTACCATATCCTTGTAATTAACCAGCTAAATAAAAATCAACTGGGTATGGAAAACAACTATGTATGACATTTATAGACTATGAGAAAACATTTGATCCTTTCAAAACTTCAGTAGTAATGGAAACACTTGAAAGACAAGGAATAAAAGAATATTATGTTAGATCACTTCAATATATCTATAAAGGTGATGTCTGCATTCCTTAAACTACAAATAGTTAGAAAATTATGATTGAGAAAGGAGTTAGAAAGGGAGACTCCATCCCTCCTAAATTATTCAGTGCGTGCCTAGGGTAATTTTTAAAGATTTTAGATGGGGGATATGTACAATATTACATTGATGAAGAATAAATGATTATTATTATTATTATTATTATTATTATTATTATTATTATTATTATTATTATTATTATTATTATTATTATTATTATTATTATTATTATTTATTATTATTATTATTATTATTATTATTATTATTATTATTATTATAAGCTATGCTGCAATACTTGTTGGTAATACAGAAAGATATAAGCCTTACGGCTTAAACAAGGAAAAGTAATCCATGAGGAAATGAAATAGAAAGTTTATATGAGAAGTAATAAAGTATTTAAAATATCCCAAGTTCAGCAAACTAAGAAAAGAGACTTATATAGCCCGTTCAATATAAAAACAAATACTGGAAGCTTGAACTTTTGGGATTTACTTTATCCTTATGTCCCTAAATTCTATCACAAACAGTATCCTCCTGCTTATAGATTAAATGATAAAAAGAGAAATGTGTATAATGATCACTGTATAGTTTATATGTGTTCATGAAATAGGGTTAGAATAAGAAAAATGTGTCTAGCCCCATGCAGATGATGCTACTCTATTTGCATTTATTCTATCAGCTGGTTGAGTACTTTTGGGAATTGACCGAGGAAAGGTTTGAATCTTTTTGTACTGTAGGATCCAATCAGGGTAAAACTAAACTTTCATTAAATTAGGTCTTGGTCTCTTATTATAAATCATAAGATCATAATCGTGAGAAAACCGTGCTGCTATTTACTCTACGGAAAAAAATCTTTCCTTGAAATAAGAAAAAATCCATCAAAGACAATAATATAAACAAATAACTACAAATAAGCAAAAGACCTGATGTCTGATATACATAACGCAAAATTTATTGAAATTCAAGTGCCATTAAAGACAACGTAATTACTAATCTCCAATATTTACAATCATTAGCATAAGATCATTTTAAGGCCCTGCGTCGCCTTGATTATTTTTTTTTCGTCTTAATAAGAGCCTCATTATCCCATGGTTTGTGAGTTTTCGTTAATAAATTGCAACCAATTAAGCGCCTCGAGCACTGTAGACTTCATCATCTTTGTTCATTTAATGAAAATAGAATGTTCTATTTCTCATAACTTTAGTCATACTTACTACTTCTACTAATGGTGTAAAATTCTTTTTATCTTTCTTTACCATTCACATAAAACTATTGTTTAGTTATCGAGTTCTCTTTGTTATTGTTTCGCTATTTTAATGCATTTCTATTATATATTTTTCTTCTTTATATTTTCTCTTGATAAAAGTTAAAAGCTTAAAATTTTTAAAGATGGTATGAATAAATACCTTTCTTCATCTCACGTGTCAGAGGTGGTGGCTAATACATTGGAGTTCTGTCAATCATCTATTGACTGTCAAACTAACGTAAAAAATCTCGTTGAAAGACATCCGACTGATGAAGATAGACATGAGTTAAACATCCCTAGTAATATCTCAACAGTATAGTAATGAATAAGAATATGAATGAATATATATATATATATATATATATATATATATATATATATATATATATATATATATATATATATATATATATACATATATATATATATATATATATATATATATATATATATATATATATATATATATATATATATATATATATATATATATATATAAATATATATATATATATATATATATATATATATATATATATATATATATATATATATAGATATATATAAATATATATATATATATATATATATATATATATATATATATATATATATATATATATATATATATATATATATATATATATATATATATATATATGTGTGTGTGTGTGTGTGTGTGTGTGTGTATTATAGCCACGAAAGGAAAAATTAAAAAACTTGATTGGAGTTAGTACTTTCCTCCACTCAGGACATTATCAAACTCAACAATGATAATACATATATAAAGACATCGTATTTATACAGGAGAAGGGGATCCAACAGCTGTCAGTTTCTTAATAATTCCGGAGAAGTCAGATTTTAGATAAAAGGATAATACTGGATTAACGGAAAACAAACCTGGGCTTAGATTCAAATTTCTACCTTGAGTACAGGAGATTAAAAATGATTCAACAATATTCCTTTGGAAATAGTCATTTACATGGATTACTTTTTCCGTCTTTGACCAACCAATTCTATGACTTAACTCTAACCAGTGGGAGGCCAAGGCATTATTAAGAGAACCCCTGGAGACGGCCACCTGATGCCTTACAAATAGGCAAAGACGCACCAGTAGAGATAAAGGCAATAATTAAGGATTTTTCTTTTTTTAAGATAGATTATAAGTTTTTATTAAAATCTTGGATGACATCGTCTAAGGCATTAACTCTTAATTTTATGTAAGTGGAAAAATCTGATAAAAGTACATACATATTTTCTAAATAAGTCGTTTTGTTCATAATAAAAACCTATAACACAGGATATCAAATCAGACCAATTATTAATGCTACAGGTTCTATTATCTATAAATTATCCAAATATTTAGTCAAATTACTTTCCCCGATCTTAAGATCTATTTCAACCTCTCATATAACATAGGTTAGTAAGTTTTGATTGTTTACCAAAGTGCCGGTTGATGACTTATTGTATTTCCTGTCGAGTATTTTAGATGCTTATGATTTACCTTTATCAACCCATACTATCATTGAACTCATTTGTTTGTGCATTAAAAAGTGTAAATTTAGTTATAATGGAGATTATTATGAACGAGTTTTTGGTATGGCTATGGGTAATCCATTGTCCCCAATTTTATCCAACTTATATATGGAGTTTTTTTAATCTAGATTAGTTCCTTCAGTGTCGTCTTCCCAAATTATTGAGTATCGATATGTTGATGATGTTCTAGGTAATTTAGAAAAAAAAATTCAACATTGAGGGTTTTGTTTCAATTATTAATTCATTAGTACCATCTATAAAATTTACTATTGAAAATGAAGAAAATAATCGTATCCCATTTTTAGACGGTTTAATAATTAGAGAAACATAAATTTAAGTTTTCCATATAAAGAAACTCTACAAATAATTTTTCATATGTACATTTTTACTCCGGTCACTCTAAAAATATAAAGCATTCAGTTTCTTTCCTCCATGTACCTTAGGGCATTGAGAATTTGTAGCCCAGATTACATTGAGGAGGAGTTCACTAAAATAGAAAAAAATTGCATCAGATCTTTGCTATTCCAAATATTTCTTAGGAAAATGTATGAATAAGGCTAATAAAATATTTTATAGTGTCCAATTAGAGAGGAAGGAAACAATTAACACTGTACTTTGTTTGCCACTTCATATTTGTTTTTTAGATGTTATACCACTTTTGAAAAAACTAGACATTGATATAGTGTTTAAATATAATTGTCAATTAAAAAAAAATGTTAATTAAAAATAGTTCTGGAAATGATAATAATGTAATTTATAGCATTCCTTGTTCAGAGTGTAACTCATTCTATGTCGGCCAAAAGTATCCCAGTAAGATTAAAACAGCATCAGGTGGCGGTCTCCAGGGGTTCTCTTAGTAATGCCTTGGCCTCCAGTCAAGTCACAGAATTGGTTGGTCAAAAACGGAAAAATTAATCCATATAAAGGACTATTTCTAAAGGAATATTGTTGAATCATTTTGAATCTCCTGTAATCAAGGTAGAAATTTGAATATAAGCCCAGGTCTGTTTTCCGTTAACCCAGTATCATCCTTTTATCTAAAATCTGACTTCTCCGGAATTATTAAGAAACTGACAGCTGTTGGATCCCCTTTTCCTATATAAATACGATGTCTTTGTATATGGATTCTCATTGTTGAGTTTGATAATGTCCTGAGTGGATGAAAGTACTAACTCCAATCAAGTTTTTTCATTTTTCCTTTTGTGGCTATAATAAATTTTATATTCATCACGTGTCAGCTTTCTCGATTTCTACACACACACACACACATTATATATATATATATATATATATATATATATATATATATATATATATATATATATATATATATATATATATATATATATATATATATATATATATATATATATATATATATATATATATATATATATATATATATATATATATATATATATATATATATATATATATTCTAATTCTTGTATGAAGATATGTGTTGTACAGCAAGGTAAATGAACTCTATAATCATGAGAATTCTACAAAACCTAACTATTCAGCATGTTATTGTAGCAAGATTTCATCTTGCTTGCAGTGGGATAGTAACCTTTGTGCGTCTTCCGAGAGAAGGCGCTCACCTGAGAGTGTCGACTGTACAGTGTACTCACAAACCATTTGTAATAAAGTGAAAAAATTCCATGTTCTGATCTCTCATTATCCGTTGACATGGATCATGTTAGTGTCAAGTGCAAAAATACGTTTGTTTGTGTATGCTGTGAGGGAAGTTGTTTTTTGAGCTGGTAAAATAAAAGTTCAAGATGCCTAGATAAGCGAGAACTAACATAGCAGACACTGCTACTGCAGGAGAGGAAAACCAGGAGCAGTTGGTTATAGAGATGAAGAATATGAACAGGGACTAAGAGCACAAAAACTGGAAAATAAGTTAGATAACCTAGCCTACTTAATGAACAGATTATTGGTTGAACGAGAAGAGGATCGGCGCGCAACCACAGCTTATCCGACGTACATAAACGAAGTCCAAACGCACACAAGAGAAAGTACACATACACAGACGAGTGAAAATAACATCGTAGACCGAAAGTTGCCAGAACTCTAGGCAAGTGTTAAGCCTTTTGATGATCAACAGCCTAACGAAATGTTTCAATCAATCGATCTTTTTTGGGAGACTTTGAAAGAGAAAAAGCTATTCAAGTAATTGGATTGCTGAAAGATGCTCCAGCAATGAAGATAATGTGTTGGCCACAAGACAGTTTAAGAAGTAATAATTGAGAAATATGCCTTACCTGATGTGAAAAAGGGGGACATAAAGGGAAATTACAAACCCAAACATCGGGAAGGTGAATCCATTCTTAGTTTTGCAACTGCCATTTCACGAGATTGCGATTTGTTTGCTACCCGGAGTGCCAATCACCCACATGATGATAAAAAAGCAATTGCCCATCAACATATTTGCAGATTAGTAAAACCCTATTTATGTGGTTATTTGTTCAATGTCAATCCCCTTAGCTGACATAGTGAGCGCGGTACAAAACATTTTAGACAGTTTCTCAGAAGAAAAAAAGACTGAGAATAACTGGCCCGATGACGAAAAGTTTGCGGCCATGAGAGGCATTCAACAACCCCCAAAAGCAGGAAAGGGAAGAACGCAGTCAGCAGGTGAGAAGAGTTTTCAGATGCTGGCAGTGTGGGAGAGAGGGGCACTGACAAGTGGAGTTCCCCACCTAGGGATTCGCCCGCTGTTACACTTGTCAGGTCTACAGTCATCTATCTCAAGAGTGCCCAGCAAAAAACACCGAAGGCAGGCAGGCTGTGGCACACGCACACCTCCCCGTGCACAACATCCGAGGAAAAGAAAGCAGAGGAAGGGTGAGACGCAGCGAAGGACTTGATAGAGCAGGCATTGGGACCTCCATCGGTACCCCCGAACTTACTCCCGCAGCACTAGGGAGCAGCAGCGTTGCAGCTGAGGTCATTAGCCCATGTCTCATATATCTTAATGGCTTGCTAGGAATGTTAGCAGTTAGGATTGACCTGCCAGATCAATCCTTTTAAGCACTGATCGACACAGGAGCCAGCGTTTCACTAATCGAAAAAAGATTCTCCTCAAACCCACTACAGTCAGCGGCATCCATCGTCCTTGACAAACCAGGAGGATATAAACTGCCCATAAACTATACAACGATCGTCAACTATAAGGTGGGATCTGACATTTGGGCGCATTTAATCTTAGACGGCTTATAGGAAATAAAAGAAAACAGAGCTGATATAACGATAGTTAATTTGTCAAATAAAAGAGTTGTGTTAGGAATTGATTCTGTGTGTGAATTATAGTTTTGTGAAATTGCTAATAATCTCCAGTCCGCACAGACGAACACCATCAGAATATCAATCTGTACTTAGTGACATTGTCAATAATTATTTCGATGTCATGGCAATTTGAGATGAGCCACCCATGGGGATTAATTGATTTCCTTTTAGCACTGAAACTGGGCAGGTAGAGACGATCAGGTCAAGGCCTTATAAGGTACCCATTCATTTCCAGGGAGAAATAGAAAGGGAAATTAGTAAATTAAGGGAACAGTGGATAATCCAGGAGAGCGAATCCACCTGGGCTTCTCCAATTGTAGCCGTTAAGAAAAAAGGATGGCTTGGTAAGATTATGTGTTGATTATAGGAAGTTGAATACAGTCACTAAGGGTAATGCATTTCCATTGCCCTCGATCGAAGAAATACTTGTGAAAGTACGGGAGAGTACATATTTCACAACTGTTGATTTAAAATCTTCCTTTCCTTGTTGAAAATGCTTCAAGTCATTTTCTAGAGTAATAATGGTGGTTTTGTCTCCCTTAATTGGCCATAATGTTCTTGTTCATTTAGACCATATCATGATTACAAAGCAAATGGCCGAAGAACATAATAATAATATTCTTAATGATTTAAAGGCGTTGCAACGTAATAGTATGAAAATAAATTTGTCAAAGTGCAAAATTTTCTGTAAACAGGTGGAGTTTTTAGGTCACATAATAACCCAAAAAGGTATCAAATCCTGCCCTAGTAAAGTAGCAGCTATAAGAGATTTCCCCAGGCCACGTAACCCTAAGGAAGTAGCTGGGTTCCTTGGGCTCGCTGGGTATTACCGTAAATTCATAAAAGGTTTTGGAGAGATAGCGAGACCCTTAGATGCTTTAAAGAAAAAAAAGTAGTAAATTGGGGAGTCGAAGAAGAAAAGGCCTTTGACCATTTGAAAGCTGCGTTAACTAGCAATGGCTAACTCGCATATCCTAGATTTGATCGCTTGTTTTTAGTAACAACAGATACGAGTAGCTAAGCTATTGGTGGCATAGATGCTCAAAGAGATGATAAAGGTAGAGAGCGACCCATTTATTTTGCTCGCAGGGCATTATTAGGGGCAGAAAAGAATTATAATACATTCGATCGAGAGGTTTTGGCTATTTTTTTGGGTTCTAAGGAGGCATTGGTTCTTTTTATTAGTTCAGTCTATTGAGTTGAACAGTGATCATCGCCCCTTACGTGAACTCTTTTACAAAGGAGATTTGACCTCTCGACAAGCGAGTTGGATTGAAAGATTGTTAGAGTTTAATATAAAAGGTTTTCACCACATAGATGGTAAAGCTAACAAGGTACCTGATGCCGTCTCTAGAGGTGCAGTAATCGGAGTAAGAACTAGGGCACAAAAGAGGAACGAAGAACTTAACCAAAATATTGAAGACCCCATCAAAATAGAGAAAATAGAGAATGGGATGTGAATTCACCCGAGGAGCAATCAGAAAACGGGATGAGAGAGATTTACGGTTGTTGGAGAGAGAGAGAGAGAGAGAGAGAGAGTGATAGGAGCGGTGAAGGTGAATGTATGTGGGTGGCCGAGGTCATGGCCAGGGGTGTCCAGAATGAATGTTCTGATGATGGAGATTTTATTGACTTTGGAGGTTGGGACATAAAAGTAGTCTGAGAGGGACAGAAAAATGAGGAAGAGATGGAAAGAGTGCAAGCAGTGGTTAAAGGGAAATTGGAGAGTTATCCATCATTTCTAAATATGCCTTATGAGTTTTTTGTGCTTACGAGAAGAGGGGATGGAAATTTTGAGCATGGGTAGATCCTCCTCCCTCTTCAATCAATCGAGCCATCTACATTGTACATGCAAGTCCGTATGCAGGGAAATTAGGGATTGATAAAACATTAGGAGAGCACGTGAATTGTTCTTTTGGCTAGGAATGAAAATATCTCTAGGAAATTATATAACATGTTGTCATGCTTGTAACTGTTTCAAAAAACATTAAAACCCTGTACCGGAAGCCGGAAAGTGGCCTGTGATTACTATTTAATTTTATAGAGTGCATATTTATTAAATCCATTCAGGAGAGTAATGAACACCATTGAAAGGTTTTTGAAAAGAGCTAATGAAAAACACAGCTCAAAGTATGATTGTCGGTTCAAAACCGCAACGGCAAAAGTATTTGTGAGCGATCGTGTGCATTTGAAACGATTACAACCCTGGAAACACAAACTACAGCCAGCGTATTTGGGTCCATACTGAGTAAAGAGGGTTAAATCTAACAACTGTAGTGATACAAACCATCATTAACGGTGCAGTGTCCGGACATCATCAGGCACACATACACATGGTGCCTTAAGAGGTAATTTTCATAATTGTCAATCAGAGTGCTGATCCTTACCCCTTCATATGTGACATTCCTCGAGTTGATGAGTACAATTTTTTTTTTTCTTTGCTGTTGCTGTTGTTTGAACAAACATCATTTTTTCTTTTGAATTGTTTTAAATAAACTTGATAATAACAATGTGTTTTTATGTTGATGCTTAATGTATACGTAAAATGTTGTGGTAATTTTGCTGAGTCTGGCAATACGTATGACATACTGCTGATTGAGCCTGAAAATATTCAGAGGTTAAATAGGTTAGGTGAGATCCATCAGGCGGATACTGTATTATTCATGTATTTATATGATTCCTGGTTGCTGGGGCTGGGGCTGTTCCCAAATGGATAGTGGCTGCGGGATTAAAGTTCAGCCTTGAGGATAGGCAGCATTAGAGAATTTGTCGAAGTCAATACCTTATGCTTAACGTTATAAGAGAAGGGCAGGAAGATAAATGATTTTCTTGGGAAAACGGCTAGTGGCCATTAGTTGATAGTTGCTAGTATAAGTGTAGTAGTGATTTAAAAAATTGGCGAAAAGGTGGTTGTGAGTTTCGTTGGGAAATTGGGCCCTAAACCCCGACAAGTAAAATCGAGGGATGAAGGAATATCTATTCCTACCCCTGTCCCGCCCAAAAATCCCGTATTGACCACAGCCAGAAGGAAGTTATTAATGTGGTTGCTATTACTGATGTTGAAATATTTTTTTTTTTTCACTTTGGGTATTCTGTATTTTACTTGCAGAGGTCATAAGAAGAAATGAGTGGAATTATTTAAATTTTATTCTGTATATTTTTACATGTAATATTTCATTTCTTTTTTTTTTGAAGATGTGTTATTTTTTTTGGGGGGAGGGGTGGTTGGTTGATTTATATATATATATATATATATATATATATATATATATATATATATATATAATATATATATATATATATATATATATATATATATATATATATATATATATATATATATATATATTTAATGTTGCATTTCTGTTTAGTATAAGCCATGTTACTGTAGCAAGATTTCATCTTGCTTGCAAGGTGAGTTAGTAGCCTTAGTGCGTCCTCTGAGACAAGGCGCTCACCTGAGAGTGTCGGCAGTACAGTGTACTTACGAACTTTTTGTAATAAAGTTAAAAAACCCATGTTCCGACGTCTCATTATCCGTTGACATGGGACTTATGTATATATATATATATATATATATATATATATATATATATATATATATATATATATATATATATATATATATATATATATATATATATATATATATATATATATATATATATTCTTTCCAATCACACTATGCGGCATTGCCAAAAGTACTACAATTTGGACTCTTACGGTCTAGCCATCCCTCAGGTAGAGAGGAGGGACCCGAAAGGTACATTCGGAAACGATAATCTCCCACAAATTACAGAAACTGACTTGTAGTAATTTGGAAGGGGTACATCTCTTTACGTGAGTGAGCGCATATTGATATGAATAATCAGACGTCCTTTTTTAACGGATTGCCTATTCAAGTGAATAAAATTTGTTGCAGATATTAACAGTTGAGGCACAGAATAAAAACAATCGAAAACATGAAAATTATTTAATTTTCTGACAAAATTTCCTGATTTTCTTAACACGAACATAATAAACATAGCATGTTTTATATTGACAATTTAATTCTTTAAAATTTCATTAGCTATGAAAAATATGATGAATCTTGAATGGATTCAGAAATAATATTCTCTTTGACATATCGATTCGGTTAGGATCAGAAATAATTTACTTAGGGTTTTCGCTACAAAAAATAGTTATTTAATATCTAATATTAAAATATTTTCTTTTTATTTCCTTGAAAGTTCATTGTTAATTTAGTAAGGCTAACGACTCTTCATATGACAATAATGTTTTTTAGTCGTTCATGGGTACTTTTACAAAATTATATGATTTCTCTCTCTCTCTCTCTCTCTCTCTCTCTCTCTCTCTCTCTCTCTCTCTCTCTCTCTCTCTCTCTCTCTCTCTCTCTCTCTCTCTCTCTCTCTCCTTGTTTTTCATAAAACCCAAGATGTTTCCCCGAATGACAACCGTAAAGGGAGACTTTAACAGGATCTAGCAAATTAGATAATGGAATCCAATGGCCTTAGAGGATCAACAACTTTCATTTTTACTGGATTTATTCATGAACACTTTTGAAAATTAAATAAAAATTATTACTGAAAGTCTTTGAAGACTCAAACGCTCACAGGCCTGAATAAATAAGTCTGGTCTAGAAACTTTTATGACCAATGATTATCGGGAATTGAGGAAAGAAATTCATATGTTTGTTTGTTTATGATTTATAGGTGCAAATGAGGTTATTTAGGAATTAGAGATTCCGTAGGCGAAGCACTATTGCCATTGCATATGGGTCTTTGCAGCATTCATTCAGATCTTATACTGAACTCAGCGAGAACTGGTCAATAGAGGAGGATAACGGTGTTAAACGGAATCCTCCACTGATACCACGTCTCCACAAAAGACTGAATTTCAAACCCATAACGATTACTCTCTCTCGCTCTCTCTTTTCTCTATCTCTATATCAGTTCTATGCAAATATATCAAATTAAAAAATTATTACTCTCTCTCTCTCTCTCTCTCTCTCTCTCTCTCTCTCTCTCTCTCTCTCTCTCTCTCTCTCTCTCTCTCTCTCTCTCTCTCCTCCACCAAAGAGTGTATCTGTTTGAGTTGTAGATTACTCCCTTACCTTGGCGACATTGAAGTAGGGGAACGGTCGCCAGAGTGAATATACATTTGGACTCAGCAACTGAGGAAGCAGTTCCCGTCACACCATTACAAAGAAGAATGTTCCTGTGTATAGCCCTACCGACCATTATGGCAATCTCTTCCTATACTTATCTGTTTGGTTTCTCTCCAAGCATTAAAGGTGTATCAGGGTGGACTTTCTTAAATCTTGGTGCGCTATAAATTCCTTAGTGAAACTGCACATGTGAGAAAGTGTGTAGCATCTGTTTCTTGGATTAAAGGGTAGGAAGAACCCTATCATAGGCCTCATTTAGGATGAAGAGAAACCTTTATACAGAAAACATGTGCTGATCTTTACCTCACTGGAGGTGTGGCAAAAAAGAAGTTAGCATAATTTTTGATAAATTTCGGAAATATATATTTTTTACAAAAAGAAAGAAGTAGAAGGGAAGGTAGAGAGAGAGCACATTAGGTGGAGTCCAGTAGTCTGTAAATATGTGCAATAAGTTAGAGACTCGGTTTTAAACCTGGTGCCGTCCTCTATCGGTTCTTTCTCGATGCCTTCAATATAGCAATATTCAATGTTTATATTTATTCCCCCCTACTTCATTTCATCTATATTTTTATCCAACCTCTTTTAACATTCCCTTCATAATGCACTTGTAAGATTTTCTTGAAACGAATGGCTTTAGATATATAGTTAAGTAGCCTTTTCAAGTCAACAAAAATAAAACTTTATATCAATTACTGTTGATTGACTTTAATATAAACTTTAAATGATGGAATTTTTATTTTAACAAACATAGACATAAGGAAAGAAGAGTAAGGGGAGCAAAGAATGCTAAACAAAGATTTACATAAGTAAAATTGTGTTTTTGTGGGCATGGTTGTCAAGAATCTGAAATAGCAAATCAACATTTTGTAATAGCAGTTTCTGTATTTAAACATACAGCCTACAAAGTAATTCGATTGTTAGGAAATAATTTCATGGTATACTCCCGTGGGCAAAGTATGAAGAAAAAAAATAACTATAAATGTGGTTAAAACAATTTCAAGTTGAAAAAGCAGGATGCTATAAGCCCAGGGGGCTCCAACACGGAAAAAAACCCCATGAGGAAAGGATACAAGGAAAAATGAAATATCTTAGGAACAGTAACAACATTAGAAAAAATATCTCATATATAAACTCTCAAAACTTTTAACAAAAATGGGAGAGAAATAATACAGAATAGTTTGCACTAGTATACCCTCAAGCAAGAGAATTCCAGCCTAAGACAGTGGAAGGTCATGGTAACCTCA
>NC_090753.1:3333099-3340599 GCF_036898095.1 Palaemon carinicauda | reverse complement strand
ACAATTATACTTTGAGTTTTGTTAGGATTCGACTTCACACCCCATAATTTGCACCATGCACTAATTTTAGCAACCCAAGGTCTACATTCAGGGGATGAAATTGATGGCAAAATAACAGCATCATCTGCATATGCAACAAGCTTCTTTTCTGCAGCCCAACCACATGTCAAGTGTATATGTTATTAGAAGTAATGAGCCAAGAACACTACCCTGTGGAACACCAGATCTCACATACCTATACTCACTATGGTGCCCATAAACGAAAACTTTTTAAGATCTATTACTTAAAAAAAATCAATAATAATGCTAAGAAACGACCTACCCTTTCCCAACTGTTTGAGTTTGAAAACAAGGGTCTCATAATTGACACGGTCAAAGGCAGCACTAAAATCAATGCCAATCATACGAACTTCCTGACCAAAATCAAGGGATTTCTGTACAGCATTGAAGATGGTAAGAAGAGCATCATATATTCCAAGGCCTATACAAAAACAAAATTGTAAACTAGGCCATAGATGATTACCTTCATCAAACCTATTAAGATATTTTACCACACGTTCAAAAACTTTAGATAATATGAAAGTTATGGAAAGTGTATATATATATATATATATATATATGTATATATATATAAATATATATATATATATATATATAAATATATATATATATATATAATATGTATATATACATATATATAATTATATGTATATATATATATATATATATATACATATATACATATATATATATACATGTTTATATATGTACACATATATATATATATATATATATTTATATGTATATATATATGTATATATATATATATATATATATTTATATATGTATATATATATGTATATATATATATATATATATGCATATATAGCAACACCACACACATATATATATATGTATATATATATATATATATATATTTATATATATATATATATATATATCTATATATATATATATAAGTATGCATATAGAGGAACACACTCACACTCATATATATATATATATATATACATATATATATATATATTTATATATATATATATATACACATATGCATACATTATATTATATATATATATATATATATAAATATATATATACATATATATATATATATATATATACATATATATATATATATATACATATATATATGTATATATATATATATATATATATGTATATATATATATATATAGAGAGAGAGAGAGAGAGAGAGAGAGAGAGAGAGAGAAAAGGAGGAAGGAAATAAATTACATTTTTAGATGTGTTAGTATCTAGAGAGAGAGAAGGTTTTAATACCACGCTTTTTAGAAAAAAAGACTTTTACTGGATTAGGTTCAAATTTCTATACCTCTTGTTTTTATAATTTTAAATTAAACTCTATTTTTACTCTTCTCCACAGATCATTCCTACTTACTTGTAGTTGGGAATGTTTTCATACAGGAGTACTCTATTTATGTGATTATTTTAAGAAAAACTGTTTCCTGACTAAATTATTTTTTAAGCATCTTGACAAATTATTAAATAATAAATTTGCTCAGACTCAAAAAGTAACAACAGTACCCAAACTCAAATTTTATGCGAGCTTTCCTTTTACTCATGATGATTCCTTTAGACAGAAGTGTACAAAAATCATACAACAACATTTTCCAGCTGTTGTAGTAAACTTAATTCCTAAGAATCCTCTCACAGTTGGCTCGATTTTTCATTTTAAGGATCGATTGAGCCTTTTGATGTCTTCTGGTGTAGTGTATCAATATATTTGCCCAAAGTGTAACTATGGGACCTACGTAGGATCTACCAAGAGGTTGTTGAAGGTCAGAATTGATTCTCATAGAGGTGTTAGTTTTCGAACAGGTTGCAGAATATCCAACCCAGAACATTCAAATATTCGCAATCATACTAAAATGTGCAAAATAAATATTGACAATAAAGATTTTAGCATTATAGGGCAAGTATCAAATTCCCACGACTTGCCGATTCTGGAGTCAATTTTGATTAAAAGACTAGTTCCATCGTTAAACACAAAAGCTTCCTCCACTCAATTATACTTGTCATAGGTTTCTTTGTTTTGTTCTGTAGGTTCTAGTACCATTCAGTTTTTATTTGCGCTAATGCAAGGTTGGTTCCACTTCTGTTTTATGAATATTTTTACTCGATTTTTTATTTTTTTTTACCAATTTTCACTTTATATATATATTTGTATATTACTGTTTCTTAATGTTATATATTTTCTTCCTATTTGCAGCCCCGGAAGATGTGATAATGACGATCACGAAACGTCGGGATTTATAATAAATGGATATCTAGAACTACCTATTTTCCTGTCCTTTTTGAGAAATATATATATATATATATATATATGCATATATAGGAACATACATACACAAACATATATATATATATATATATATGTGTGCATATATAGGAACATACATACACAAACATATATATATATATATATATATACATATATATATATATATATACATATATACATATATATATATATATATATATATGAGAGAGAGAGAGAGAGAGAGAGAGAGCCTGGACGCAATCTTATTTAAAAACTTGTTTAAAACACCTGAGAACTTAAAGGGAAACACAGAAGTGATTTATGCAGACACAAAGTTGATCGCCAACACGGTCACTAGAAAATAGACTTCATTCCGCTGGATAAGGAAAAAAAAAAAGGAGGGGGAGAGTGGGGTATACATCCTTCGTTGATGATATGGTCATTTAATTGAGTAGGGGATACTTCATGCTTATGGTCATATGAGAAAGAAATGGAACTTTTAAGAACTGGCTTCCTGCTTTCATCATGGACGCAAGAGAGGTGGAAAGTGTAATTTCTCATTCAGACTAAATGAGACATGTCTGTTAATAATATCACTCGAGAAGTTTTCCACTACCAAATGCCACAACGGGGATAGCATATGAACAATGCACACACACACATGCATACACACATATTCATTTATATATATTATATATATATATATATATATATATATATACATATATATATTTGGGCTCAAGCCATGTCGTCCTGATGGAAGTTCCTATTAGTAGCTTCCTAAGGGACATATGTACTACAGTGATATTCCCAGAGAATTTTACTTTTAGGTATCCAGAATATGAACTCCTGGCGCGAATATCATTAAATTTCTGTCAAGGATATTGCATAATATCAGAGGACGTATTCTTGACACGCACATAACAATCTGCACCCCTAATAGCGTTTACGCTTTGAGGGGGAAGTGGCCGAATAGAAGGGGATCCTTATTAAGGTTACCCTAGTTCTCATATTACTATTGAGTATCAAAACAGCGCCATATCCAATATGTTGAACATTCCTTATTTTGTAGCGATTTTGCACGGTGGTGTTCCCTGTTGATCTGATATTTTCGATTGATTCTCAAGGATTATTATTCTGCATTATCCAGCTTCTTTCGCCTCTAGGAAGTTGAGTATTGAATCTTTATAATATGTGTTTTTTAGTTCCTGTCTCCGTGAAATTAGAGTAATTTATTGTGGTTAGGAGCTAGGCCTGTTACCGGAGGTGCCATGGGCACTGTCGTTCGTTGGGCATGTGTTATTTAGTTAGTAGAACGACATTCCTGGTTTTAAAATAGCATTAATAAATTAATTTATGAAGCTATTTAGGCATTTTATATTTGTAAAGATATTTATATGCATATTTTTTCCTTTTTTTTTGCGTCGATCGTATATGTCACAGTTTCGGTGAATTAGGTAACCGAGATCTCGCCTTGCCTAGGTAACCTAGCCTAGGCAACATATATTTTCGACATTTCCCCGGTTACCCTCGTGTATTTGTCATCAATTTATTGGAGATTGATATTTCCTAAAATTATTATATGACCGATACTCGTGTCTTTTAGAGATTTAAGGGTAATCTCTTTTCCCTCTGAGTGTAGCCTTAGGCTACAACCCTAATGGGTCGGCCCCTTGAATTTTTAATCCAGGCATGACTAGTGTAGGGTTTTTCCTTCTCGTCCCTTAACGGCAGATGGGAAGTTTTTGGGATTCGGTCAGAAACTCAGAGTATTTAGTCTTGTGTCGACCGTTGGCCGGCAGGGGAGTAGTCATTACGCTGCCGGCTAGGCTGCTGGCATAGGAGGCTAGCCCTCCCTAGGCTAAACCTGAAGTGGCTGTATGATGCCGCCATCTTCTCCCTGTGGCCTAGTAGACTAGTCCTATGCTCGCAGACCCTAGGCTGAAGTGTAGTATCTCCTAAGCCTAGGATGGTGTGGCACTGGAACTCCCTTGTTGAGAGGAGGTGGCACTGCTGCCGTCACCTTAACTGTATTGGCACACCCTAGGCTGAAGAATAGAAGATTCTCCTGCCGCCTAAGATGGCGCAGATACTGAAAAAAGAGTTTTTTCAGTATGTTTAGGTCTGGTAACATTGCCGGCTTCTATTACACCTCATATAGGACCCTTTTTCCTCCCCCTCTAACGATATGTGTCGGACTAGACACAGTCCTAAATATCTTCATAGGATTGGCAGGTTTAGTCACGCAAAAACCAAGTCTAGAAATGGTTCAGGCAACAATGTACCTGGACGAGAGGCTGGGGTGGGTAACACCCGAAGTGGCTGGTCTATGAGCATCCAAGGAGATGAACCGGTTCCCGGAACATCGCGGATGCAAGGTAAGCTTCAAGAAGTCTCGATTTTCTCCAGCTCAATGGTTTCAATGGCTGAAAAATCATTGAAGCCTGTGGTCACACCAACCCTCCTTTCCCCTGGGAATATAAAAGGAGATTGCAAGGTCGGTCAAGAGACTTGGGTAATCAGTCAGATTTCCAAGATGCTAACAGGGAGGAGTTCTGGACTCTCTCTAGTTCGCAATACTAACAGACCCAGTGCTAAGAGCACAGCCGAAAGATGCGTCAAGAGTCTGGAGAGGATACGCATCAAACGCTTGAAGAGATCTAAAAAGACCAATATAGGTCCTTCCCTAATCGCTTCTCTAACAAACGCCAAAGTCCGAAAGTCCCAAGAACATGTTGGTCCTGTCATGAGTAGGGGAGCTCTCTCCACGCAGATCAGACTTCCTTCGACTGATCTGGGACACCGAAGCGATAATGAGACGTCGCAATCGACAATGCTAGAAAATATCTCATACAGTCCAGGTGACGTTAACCATCCCTTACTTAAAGGGATGGCACCTGTCAGCAGTTCATATACAATCGATCCACAATGTGACAGTGGATGCTCTATTTGGGCTCAAGCCGATAGAGTTAGAATGGTCCAAGGACGCAGACCTATTCCCTTCCAGATGGGATCAAGTCCCAGAACTGCATATCGACCTCTTCATCAGGAGCGCCTTCAAGAAACCACCTCGATATGTAGCCCCATACGAGGACCCTCTAGTGGAGTTAACCGACATCATGTCTCTAGTATAGAAGGGATGAACTCAGGTATCCTGATTCATCCCATCCATTCACCTGCTGAAGGTCCTCAACATGCTGAGATCCATCCAAGGGGGAGTAGCTCTATTGGCTCCCAAGTAGCCCAAGAGCAATATGTCTTCTTTAGTAAAGGAACTGAAGCTGAGACTGGCCCTAGTTGTGAACCCAGGACTATTTCAGAGGGTTTAGAAGTTGATTGCCCTCGATTTATCACAGAGAACCCGAACCCTTCATTTCATGATTTCCTTGCCCTATCGGTTAGGAAAAGTTTTGGGATCTAAGAAGGCAATATAGAATTCTTAGAAGAATACAAGTCTAAGTCAACGAGAAGACAATATGAGTCTTCTTGGAGAAAGTGGGTTGCTTTTGTTAGAGCAAACGGACCAAAAGAAATTTCAATGAACTTCTGTATGTCATTCTTTGTCCGCCTTCATAATCAAAGTCTAATGGCCAACACGATAACTACGTGCAAATCAGCCTTAACTAGATCTCTTTTATATGCATTTCAAGTAGATCTCTCGAATGAAATCTATAATAAAAATCTCTGTCCTAATCCAACCTTTTTCGCTAAGAACGAGCTACCCACTAAGAGGTGGGGGTCCCTGGAGAATCTGCCCTCTGAAGGAAGATGTCTCTCTATGTCCTGTAGAGTGTCTAAAGGTCTATCTTCGCAGAACTTCAGATTTCAGGGAGGACAGCTCTTTAAAGGAGAAACCTCTGGATCAAACTTATCCCTAAAACAACTGAGGGCGAAGCTCACCTACTTTATTCGTAGACCAGATCCTGACAGTACTCCCGCAGGTCATGATCCGAGAAACATTGCTTCATCACTGAACTTCTTTCAGTATATGGACTTTGAGCGTCTTCGTTCATTCACTGAATGGAAATCATCCAGAGTGTTTTTACAAACACTAGGCTAAGTAGGTCCATGAACTGAAGCATTATGTGGTGGCGGTAGGTAGTGTATTAAAACCTGTCGTCTAATTCTGCGATGAACAGTTAATTGACTGGGACTGTCAATTAAAGGGAGAGGGAGGTCATCACTTTTTAGGGTGACCTCCTTTTGAATGAGTGTTACCATGGTGACACTAACTGTTCAAAATCCCAGGTGTGGAATTATACAGATAGCACTAGTGCCGTGTGTACCTGGTACACAGTGTTGATAGAATATAACCGGTACAGAATTTACAAAGAAAAATTTTATTATAAAAATTTTCTTCAATCAGAGAGTGGGCACTGATCATTTCTTTCCCTTTCAAGAAAAGAAATATAATTTCTGTTTATGTTACATGTAAAATTCCACTATCATGCTACATTCGTTTTACTGGTTAAGTCATTTAGTCATTTATTGGGAATAAATGTCTATTAGAATGTAATAGCGTCCTAATTCGCCCGACTATTGTATGTGTAAAAGGCCAGAGTTCTTTAGATTACTAAAGTAAGTATTCTTCATTTAGTTTTTTGCTCACAAACAATAGATATAAGATACACTGATATTGATTCGGTAAATATATACAAACTATGAGACGGTTTGTATATTCAGTGTATACTTATGTTTGTTCAAACAATATATGCTAACAGTGAGGCCCCTTTTCTACTGTCTAGAAATGACTCTTCTCTGTAGGGGGCAGGAAGCACTAACATCGTTTATGATTAGTGATGACATATAACGGTAACATCATTTGTCTCAATTGATCCAATTGATCATAGAAATGTTATCCCAAGGTTAAGGCACTGATGAAAATCCACAGATACATTAATGCTCTGGTACGCTTCCATCCGGACGACATGGCTTGAGCCCGAAAAACGGATTTTGAGGGAAGCGAAAAATCTATTTTTGGGTGAGATTGCCATATCATCCTGATGGACCTGCCCTTCTTTTCTAAAAGAAAAGACATTCACAGCATCCCTCCCGAAGTACTGTATCTTTAGCTTTATGCTCAATGCTACAAGGAATGTTCGCCATCTTGGATATGGTGCTATTGTGATACTCAATAGTAATATGAGAAATAGGGTAACCTTGATACGGCTCCGCTT
>NC_090753.1:3323099-3330599 GCF_036898095.1 Palaemon carinicauda | reverse complement strand
AGAATGTGTGACAATTGTAGTTAAGATTCTACTTCATGTAGAACTTTAAAAGTTTTATTAATAATAATATATATATAAATATATATATATATATATATATATATATATATATATATATATATATATATATATATATATATATATATATATATTGTTAAGCAGACTGACATCAATTTCTTTTATAGTAATCTAATTGTTCATTATCCCTTTAGTGGTTAATTTTTTTTCTTAGTTCCTTTACCTCTCTGGGCTAATTTTCCTTGATGAAGGGTGTTGGGCTTATGGCATCCTCCTTTTCTTCCAAGGGTTGTAGTTTTATTGATAATAATATAATAATAATAATAATAATAATAATAATAATAATAATAATAATAATAATAATAATAATAATAATAATAATAATAATAATAATAATAATAACAATAATTAAACTTGAACATTCCAGATCTCAAGGATTGAAAAAAAAAAAAGTTAGAAAATGTCACACTTGTTCTGGTATGTAATGTTCTTGGTAAAGACTCACTGGTACTGTTTCTTTGTCAGATGAACAAGTGCAAAATTGTGAGAACTACTACTACTACTACTACTACTACTACTACTACTACTACTACTACTACACTACTACTACTAATAATTAATAATAATAAATAATAATAATAATAATAATGATTAATAATAATACTACTACTACTACTACTACTGCTACTACTGCTATTAATGATAATAATAATAACAATATAAAAAACGATAATAATAATAATAATAATAATAATAATAATAATAATAATTTTCCATACAAAACTTTGAATAATGGAAATGACTAAAAAGTGAAAAGGAATATCAACAAAAATAAATTGGAAATATCCTTTAACTTTCATGAACGAAGAAAGGGAAAATTTGGAAGAATTCTCAAATTGATAAAAATGAGTAGGTTATCAATCAAAATGTTACTTATTGCACTTTGCAGATCAAAGACATTTCAAAGTCACTTTAGATATAAGTCTGGGTGTAGAATTGCATGCAGTCAGATTATTTGAAGATTGCATCGAAAACTTGCTAGAACTATCCCGTAGATATTCCGTATATTTATTTTTTTATTACATTTTAGAACTGCAGAGGAATTATTTCGAAAGATATCTGGTAGAGGAGCCACCCAATGATAAGGAAAGCTGGTGGGGGAATCATGATACGCGCAAACGGTAAAAAACGAAAATACTTTAGAAGTAAGAATAACTTAAGGGGCCCATACACGTTCAAAAAAGCGTTAAATTTTGCTTCAAAATTTTGACGTGTAACTTTGATACAAAATTTACTGAAAATATAATAGCATACTAATTTGACATGATTCAATGAATCCCAATAAAAGATGAATAATTTGAAAAAAAAAATGACATGAATCAATGAATCGCAATAAAAAATGAATAAATTGAAAAAAAAAATTAACGTTAAAAAAATCCTCCTGCATTGAGTAATTAGAAAATGAGAACTGGGATTTAGGGTTCTGAAGGGACGGGGTCTTAAAAATAATGGGGGTAGAAAGATTGGGGAACACTTAATTCCTCTTTATATACATTTTTGTATGTTTTTTTTTTCTTTTTTTTAGTAGAACAAGACTAATAATATTTACATATGATTTTATTCATCATCATTTTGGAAATTGAAAATAATCGTATATAGACCTATCAAAGTTTCTTATTCTATTCGAAATATTCCTCTCTCTATATCTTTTGATTTCCTTTCTTTTCTGCGTACATGCCAAAGTTTTATCATTGTATTCATATTAGGATATCGTGAATATTACTATAATCATTATTTCCAAAGCGCAGGGTTATATATACAAATATAATCCAATAATGTTTCATTGATCATTTTAGTATGGATATGATTTTGTAAATATCCTTTCTCTTAATCAAATTACTAAAAATATATAAAATATTTTCAATATTTCTCATTCTCCCTTATTATATTGAATGCAACATAAGAAAAGATAAAATATTTATAATTGGATACAATAGAAAATAAAAATAACAGCTTTCATCTGTAATGTATTTTACTCAGTCCCTTTAACAAAAGCATTACTATACTTTTCATTTCCGTATAGAGTTTTAAGATCTTTGAAGAGTGACTTATATTAAAAAAAAATTAGTTTGGAATTATATGAATAATAAAAAAAAAATCAATATTTTGAAAGACATTTACATTTCAAGGCGTTAAAAAAGATATATATTTCAATTGTGGAAACATGTTTTACAAAAGAAACAGGAAACACTGAAATAGTGTGGCTTGAAACAGCAGTAATTTATAAATAACAACCCAGAAGACAATGGAGTATAATCGGAGTATTCGGAGGTGAAATATGTTATAGATAACTGTTAAAATATTTAACCAACCTATATTACTGATCTCTCTCTCTCTCTCAAAAAAAAAAAAATAAATAATGGAGCAGGACTTGCAAACAAAAAGCTTGACGTGGCATTATACGAGAATTGCTTTTATAATATATTTTATTTGAACTTCAATTATTTACTTCATATATTTTTGTAACAGGATGACATGAAGCTGATTGATCAAGAAGAGTCAGGAATTATAAAATTGCGACAATAGCTTAAGAATGAAGCTTCACCTTACATAATTATTAAAGGCTAAAGTGATCGCGAGTTATGAGTCACTGCTGAAATTAATAAGATTAATAGAAAGAGTAACAGATTGTAGCAGACATACACAAAACCATGACTGTTTCTTCAATGTTTATGTCAAATGCAAATCAAGCTACTTCGGTTTTTGTCTAAGGAAAGAAAATAGTAGAAAGTTGCAGATGAAATTTTGCATAGGAAAATAAAAGATAAATTGTTTCATTGAAAAATTTTGACTTTGAAACATATGAGAAAGAACATCATTAAAATGTTGTCAGAGAGTGTAAATGAGAAAGATCTTTACTGAAATACAGTCTAGGAAAATAAATGAAAAAATTCTTCATGAAAGTGCTGTCGTGGAATATAAATAAGAGAGGTCTCTAATAAAATGTTGTCTAGAAAAAATCGAATTTGAATAGCCTACATTAAAATTCTGCCTAGAGAAATGCATGATCATAGTCAAATGTTATCAAGGAAAATAAATGAGAAAGTTCTAATTAAAATGTTGCCTAGAAAATTATTGAAAATAGGAATTCATTATAACGCTGTGTAAAGATATAAAGGAAGAAATACTTCATGAAAATACAGTGTAGAAAAAACTAGAACGTTGTGTAGAATGATATATGGAAAATGGCTTCATTAAAACGTTGTGAGAGAGAGAGAGCTGTGCGGTGGTAACTGAGTGGCAAGTTTCAGAGCAAGCAAGTAACAAAAATTAAAACAAAATAGTTAGGGAAAAGAGAAGCTTAAACAGGTTCTGTTAACAATGAAGTATAGAGCGAGATATAAAATAAAAAAGAAATTACCGTTTCAGTATGTGGCATGTGTAAAACTCTTGCGGTTATTGGCTCTAAGTCCCCTAAAATAGACAAACATGGGAAATGGGGTGCCCTACTCTTGAGAGACATCATGTAGGGATGTGGTACCTAAAGGACGATACTTTGTTGCCACAGTAGGTAAACTTGTCGTATGGGACTACAAGGCCATTCCGTTGTAGGTGGTAGAGCAAAAGGTGTACCTGATGCAGGTTTTTTTCTTTGGAGGAAAAGAACACAAGTATGTCGTCCATGTAACACACAAAGTAGGAGAAGTCCCTAAGATGAAATCCACGAGGTGGTCACAGCATTACGGAATCCAATACAGGATTAATTGTAGTTGTATGTAGCCAAGGGGGTGGTGATGATGGTCTTGGAGATGTTTTCTGTGTTCATGAGTACCTGAAGATACCCCTTCAGGAGATTGAGTGGAGAAAACTTTCAATTTACAAATAGGAGATCACAACGGGGATGTTTGTGGGGGGTGTGTTAGTGATCGGGTTCTGTCTGCATATTAAACCCCCTGTAATTCACACATTAACAAAGAGAAGACTCTTTCTTCTGAATGATGAGTAAGGGTGACACCCATGGGGTTTAGGTCTGTTACCTAAGATCCATTTCTTTCATATTGGAGAGCAATTAAATAGCATCTTCCTAACGATTTGGTGCCGTACGCCTGAATCTGGCGAACACTGGTGGTCACGTCAAATTGACATGGTGATAAAAAAGTTTTGAATGGAAGACTTCTGGGTACAACATGAAGAGATGGGCATAGAGAGGTTGGAGGGGCCCAGCTTGATGTGTCAATGAGTGAGAGGAAATCCCCGTCAAGGATTTTGGCTATGTGACGTCAGGTCACCATCGAGAGACTTCCAATTATATTTGGCATTCCAAAGGATAATATGAGGTAACTGTGGGTGGGTATCGCAGATCCATTAGCAGTTACCAGGCGGATGGTGGCAGACCAAACAGACGATATCGTACTGTGGTGAGTGGCCTTGGCAGAAGAGAAAGGCAAACACCTGCGTCTACTGAAAATCGCGCGCCCATTCCTGCAACATGTAAAAAAAAAACCTTTGTGATAGGGATGGACACCATCACCAGCGATGGTCTACTTACAGGATCTTTTTTTTTTTTTTTGGGGGGGGGGGGGGTGGAGGAGTTAGCCACTGACAACCGCTCGCCAATTTCCTCCAAGTAGCCTCGAACCTGAAGTGGTAGTAGCATAACTGCGGCCGATGGGTGTCAGTTGGTGGCTGTAGAGGTCGTTGGTTCGGGCGTGAGCAGTTGGTGGATTGTGAGATTTGGGCGGCTTGATCATAGCTTCCGTACGTCATGTGGTAGGCATCTGTGTCCTACTGCATCCACGTCACGTTTAGTCAATGTTAGACACTTGTCCTCAACGTCAGGAGTGGCAGCTTTGATGGAGGTCTTGAAAGTGATGAAGTGTCTGTCCATACGGGTGTCGACTTTAGTCATCAGATCATTCCTTTGCAAATAATCAATGTTAGGAATAGCAATTTTCAATCAAGTGTCTTACCCAAAGTGCATGAAGTAAGTTCAACTCACAAGGGAAGCCTTCTGCTGCAGGTTGCAGGCGAGCTTTATTGGTAATCTTATATGAGGGCGAGTGGAGACTTTTGATCCCCCAGCAGTTGTTGAGAGAGCTGAAAAAGTTTCGCCATACATGCTGCTGGCAAAGTCGAGTTCTTTTAATCTTTCGGAAAGCATACTGAAAAACACTAATTCATTTGACATGGATATTTGAATGTCATATGGATGTTTTTAATGAATCTGGAACATTTATAAAAAAAATTATGTTTTGTCACTTGATGCAATAAGAAATATCTTTATTATTACACATTTATAAATAAACAAATGATAACATTATATGTATGCCTAGAAATATAAAAAATTGTTCTTTGAAATGAAAACAGAGACTCAGAGTGATTAAGATAATTCATGGGAATCTAAATCAAATTATATAGGAAACTGAAAATAGAAAATCATTATGGTTATTAAAAGTAATAGTCTATACCTTTAAAAGGGATAGATTTCACATGGATTCTTTTTGATGATCTAATAATTTCTGTCATTTGAGATTTAACAAAAATAAACCATAAAACAAAGAAATTGCATATTTTCATTATCTATGAAATTACGTTTTTTTTATTATTATTTTCCGAAAGACGGTAACAAACGATGAATGTTTGATTTTAGCATTTAATTCTAAAATCAACTGGCATTTATTCAAATTTGAGAGAGAGAGAGAGAGAGAGAGAGAGAGAGAGAGAGAGAGAGAGAGAGAGAGAGAGAGAGAGAGAGAGAGAGATAAAACCTGAAGGAATATAAATAAAATTTAATTAATCTGTTGTTTTCTTGCATGTATTTTTCAAACCACTCTTCCCTTTTTACAGCCTTGCGATCCTTTCATCTTATTTACTTGAACTCGTAAGAGGAAGAAGAAGAAAACAAAAACGAAGATGTTTTGAAAGGGCCATAAGTTCCATTTGACTTTAAACGATCTAATTCTAGATTAAACGATTCAATTCTCGCAGACGAAACTTGCATTTCTCGACATCCATCAACCAAACGACGGAGACTGGCAATAGTATATCATTTCAAGTAAATTTTTTTTTTATTTCTTTTTTATTACACTTTCTCTTGCATGCATCTCAATCTCTTTTCCCCTCTAATCCATTCCTGCTTTTTTTATTTATTACATAGAACGACGTACAATTCTTTCACTACATTTCACTAGATTCTGAATTCCGCTTAACAACGTACCTAACCACGGAGATGGAGTCCCCTTTTATATTGCCAGAATCTTTTAGTATCACAAAATACATGTTTATTTGCATTCCCTTGGAATTCAAACAAATCACAAGCAGAAAAGTAAAAATATGGGAACACAATCTGTTGAAAGTGTTTACAATAATTTTTTTTTCTTTATCTCCCCTTCGCGATTTACATAGAGAAATATCATAATTTTCCTTTGGTTTCTGAGTGAAAACATCGGCTGTTTCTTCTGTCTTAACAAATCAAAAGTTGATCCTTCCAGTTTGTCAATAAAATCTCTTGATTTTGGGTGTGAAAAGACTAGGGGACAAAGACAAATATATTCCTAGTTCTTGATGTCATTATAAGAGGTGCTTCATTAGATACACATATTTGTAAAGAGTTTACTTTATCGCGCCACTTCTATCACTCCCCACCCCCCCCCCCCCCCCCCCCAAAAAAAAGTCCTTTTTTCCAATACTGTACATTTCTGAACAAATGTTTTTTTTTAGTTTTTTGATGTATAGAAAACTTTTCGCTAGTTATCCTCTTTAGTATCGTGGACGTCATGATTATTATTATTATTATTATTATTATTATTAATATTATTATTATTATTATTATTATTATTATTATTATTATTATTATTATTATTCAATCATATTTGCGCAAAATCAGGAGGCTCTAAGACTAAGGACCCCAACAGGGAACAGTAAAATAGCGAAGAAATGAAATAAGGAAGTAAATAAGCTACATGAGAAACAACGAATAATGGGTATAAAATGCCTTAAGATAGGGTTCAACGTTAAAATGCATCTGCTGTATATTAACTATAAACAAAGACTAGTGCTTGCCTGTTCAAGATGAAACATTAACAATAGCTAATCTTTGTTAAATTAAATTTATCATTTCCGTAAAACTTACTTCACTGAATTTATCTTTTGGAGAGTTTCATCCATATCAGTACATTTAACGTGTGCGCTTGGTATAACTAGATAAATGTTGATAAAATCCTATTTTATTAATTGCTATAACCCCTATAACTCTCTGCTAACATGGTTTCATATCCATTTCACCAATGCAAAGTCTGGCAATATATTCAGCTATTTAATCTTCCATATAGCTTTATACCAAAGAGCCTTTATGGTAAACAGATTTCACTACAATATTCTACATATGGCCATGAGTAGAAATCTGTCAGGATCATAAACTAAACGTATTGGTGGAATTCAGGTGACGCTTTATTTGAGAAATATCTCAAAACATGGTGTGCT
>NC_090753.1:3305599-3318099 GCF_036898095.1 Palaemon carinicauda | reverse complement strand
TTTATAGATATATTGAATTGATCTAACATAACATTCTTTTATTTCTTGTCTTTGAAGTGTTTGCATAACTACTAAAGTTTTGAAAGGATCAAAGTTTTCTCATAGGCTATAAATGCCATACATAGTTGTTTTTCATACCCAGTTGATTTTTCTATTCGTTGCTTAATCACATAGATATGGTGACTTATTGAATACTGTTTTTAAAGCTACCCTGCTCTATTAGGAGATTAAAGTTTATCTTTAAATTTATTAAGAATATGAATTTTTCCTTAAATCTATACATTACTATGAGAAAGCTTAATGAACGATAATTTGTCATGTCATCTCTCTGTCCCTTTTTGTGAATAGGTATATTGATAAAGTTTTTCTAAGTTGTAAATAAAGAGAATTTTTTTTTATTATACAATATGTGTAAAGTTCAACGATTTTTACTTCTATGAGATCTCTTCCAACTATTATCAAATGATTTGTTAGGCTATCATTTGCTGCTTGACATTTTTCAGGCCTTTTAGTAGTTTTTTTTACTTCTCTGACTGTTACTTTTGGTACTGTGTCAGTTGTTTTAATATCTCTATTGGTAAAGTTATTTCTAATAACAATATAGTATAGCATTGAATAAAAATGCTCTTTAGTTCTTATCGCTATTTCGTTCGTTAATAATGCTTCTCTTTTTTCATTTAGAAATAATATCTTTCGGTTTTCTTCTCATTAACTTGATGCTTCTTCATCATTTTTATATATGAAGAGAGAGAGAGAGAGAGAGAGAGAGAGAGAGAGAGAGAGAGAGAGAGAGAGAGAGAGAGAGAGAGAGAGAGAGAGAGAGAGAGAGAGAGAGAGAGATAATCCTAAAGCCAAATTTAAATAGATGATAATCACATCTATCAAACCGGTACCATATATAACTCACATAATATGAGACTGACAAAAGAAAGTCATATATCATTACCAAAGACAAGCTACATTCAAATTCCTTACAAGAAACATTTTCATTCTGGTCAAGCCCTCAAGCCCCTCCTCATGAAGAACCAATCAAATAATCATCATTATGACCATTGTTATCAGCTCTTTCCAGATCGCAATTTCAATCAGTCTGTCTCTAATAACTCATTTGAAGCTGGTCTAGTGTTGGGTAAATAAATTATTCTAGTATTTTATTTGTTTTCATATGTGTATTGAAGAGGTGAATAACCAGCTCTTAATGCGAGTTCCTTTCAAGTATATATGAGCTTATTATGTAAATTACGTAAGACTTTCGTTGTTAATTTATTTTTATTCTTCACTCAAGGCAGTAATCTTAAGTTGTTTTTAAGAATTAATTTTTTATTTCATTTTTTTTCTTTTTTTTTTTTACGAACTCTTACGCAAACTGTTAAGAGTGTTATATGACCATACGAGATATGAACTAGCGCTTAGGTAGATGTTTTTATATTTTTATGGAGTATTGCATCAGATATGTGAGAAAATACGCAATTCTCTTATGAGCCACATGCTTTGGAAGGTTCTAGATAATCCTTATGTTAGATCTTATCTTTTCTTCATTTCAAGTACAAAGGGTGGGTTGAGCTAGCTGAGAAAGTCTTCTAGCAGTTGCGTTGGTATGCCTCCAATAGTTGCCTGAAATAAAGGTTCGTTTCCTTGAATTTTTATGTTGTTGATAACTCTACCAACGTCTTTAGGTTAACCCCAAAGCTTCCAGATCTCAGTCTTAGAATCCTCTGGATATAGCTAAGTCTCATATAAGCGAACCCAGGGATGCGTTGGGCAAAATAGAAGCAGCCGTCCTGTGAAAGAGCCAAAGGGCCTCACTCACTCTCTCTCACAGTAATTATAGCGTGTCCTCTCCAAAGTGATTCTATGACCTAAAGTAAATCGTGTGTTGAAACGATACGTAAGACAGAAAGGTAAAACTTGAATTATTGTGTTGTGGTGAGTGTTAGTATTGTGTGAATCTTTTTTAACTGTCCATGCGCAAGTATATACGTATAGTGAGTATAATTTTCTGAGAGTAATTATTTCTATTGTCTTAGCCTAAGGTTTATTCATATTTAATATGCCAAGACAAGTGAATAAATGATTTTCAGATCGTAACATTTCTATCTTAATCTAATTTTTTTTTTTTCAGAATTATTATTTCGAGTGATTTATTTGTTTTATGTTAATTGTTTTAAAAACATTTTAGTTTATATAGAATGTATTTATCTTTGTAAAGAGTGTAATATTCCAATAACCAGTGTTTATTTCATACTCGCTTGTATCCTGTTAAGAATCGAAGATGGAGGTGGATTTAAATAATTCTTAATAATAATTACCCAGTGTTGTTTTGAGTGTAATTAAGAGACCATTGAATATTGCTATCTATGAGTTATATAACTGTGTCGGAGCTGGAGTATTAATACTTCTAGTGTAACAGATTTAATGTAAAAACAAACAGGTGAGTTTGGAACTCGAGAGGGTAGTATAGCTTGCCAATCTTAATACATTTAATATATTTTGGTTACCAATCCACGGGACCATTATATAATATTACTGAAAGATTTTGACACTAATGAACGAGCATTAATTTTCTACACATTTTGCTAACAATGGTTTCAATTAAGGTCATTAAGATCATGATTAAGACAAATCTTCTTCGGTCGACACTTAGAAGCAAATTGATTCATCTTATTTGGGAAATTCTACCTTGAAAATCTAATCATATCTATACTAAATGCGACGGGAATTTTGACATCAGAGAGGATTTCTACTAATAACTCTGTAGGTGTTTCAGCTGTTAATGCCACTGTCCTGACATATAACCCTAAAAGGCTTGAGTCCATGAAAAATGAATGAACTAATACTTTATGCTATTGTTAGTTATGTAAAGTGAACTAATAAAATAAGCTTTTGCCATGCAAAAATATATGTGATAAAATGCAATATGCTTTTGTTAAGCATGACAAATTAATGATAATACAACGTGTTTTTGTTAGACATGAAAAATTATTGAAATGATGCAGTGTGCTTTATGTTTATATAATTAATACAATATGCGATTTTCAGAGAAAAGGAAATAATGACATTATAAAATATCCTTTTGAATGTCATGAAAAATGAAAAACGAGTTAACTAATGCAATATGATATTGTATTTTATGAGAAATGACTGAAATTATTCAATATGTTCTTGATAAAAAAAAGAAAAATGAGTGAGATATTATTTGAGGCTATAGAAAAGTAGGATAACAACACAGGTTTATTATGTTGTCAGTTTCTGTAACATCTGTTTCACTTTTTTTCCGAAAAGAAATTTGTGATAATAAAGAGACAAACCGACTAGACGTTGCTAAGAGAGAGAGAGAGAGAGAGAGAGAGAGAGAGAGAGAGAGAGAGAGAGAGAGAGAGAGAGAGAGAGAAAATACATTATGGTGTCGGAAACATTAAATATATAGAAGATTATCGATTAGCTATTTTTACTCACAGAGATTTTGGATGTTATAGAATTTGATTGATCGCATCTGGCGTAACAGTATTGTAGTGAGAATCTAATTATTTTATTCTTTAATGATCTCCATAGATGACTTTTGAAGAAACAAGAATACCTTTTGCCCGGAATAAATTAAGTCCATTGCTTTAGGTTGGCCACGCCAACAGCCACCCGTTGAGAAGCTACCGCTAGAGAGTTAAGGGATCCTTTGAGTGGCCAGATGGTACAACATTGGATCTTTCTCTCTGGTTACGGTTCATTTTCCTTTTCCTACACATGGACCGAATAGTCTGGCCTACTCTTTACAGATTCTCCTCTGTCCTCATACACCAGAAAACACTGAGAATACCAAACAATTCTTCTTCACCAAAGGGGTTAACTACTGCACAGCAATTGCTCAGTTGCCACATTTCTCTTGTTAAGGGTAGTGTACCAACAGTGTGTCACACAATTGTACATATTTATTTTGTATATATTATGCTTGTATCTGCGCTATTCCCTCGCACTAAAAAGAACCTGAATGATCATGTCTCCGGTTTTGCTCTGTAACATTGTCTGTCTCTCGAACAGGTTATGTCCTGTTGCCTTGAGGTTTTGTATATAAAGGAGAGTGTTCCTTAATAAACAACTCAGTTGATTGCATCCTGCCTTTGAGTTCACAACCCTCTCTCGGCCCGTCACATTGGTGACCCCAGAAGTCGACTCGCTCCCACCGCCTTCCACGCCCACACCCTCGCCCCTTCATCGTTCGTATTATGGCGGACTCTACAGCAGTTGGTGCTGCGGCCGCTCAATTCAAACTTTCATCGTTTGCCAGCGGAGAGGCGTTTGCTTGGTTTCAGCGCGCAGAAGTCCAGTTTCGTATCAGGGGCGTGACTCCCTCAACCACCAAAGCGGATTATGTTCTCACGGCGATACCCGAGGACACCTTCCCAGAAATATCCGACTGGCTTTGTGAACAAGGAGACACCCCAATAGCGTATAACGCCCTCAAAACATACCTTCTGCAGCAGTACTCGCCGTCGCCAGCCACCCGTATAGCAAAGCTTTTTCAGCTCTCGCAACAACCGTTGGGGGACCAAAGGGCTTCGCTTGCCCTCAGGGAAATGACCAGTATCGCTCGCCTTCAACCTGCCGCAGACGGCTCTCCTCGTGAGGTGAACCTACTTCGTGCCCTTTGGATACGCCGTTTACCCGAACCTGTACGCGCTGCCATACCCGATGTCGATAGTTTACCCATAAAGGACTTGATGACCAAAACCGAAGCCCTTATGGACAGCCACTTCAAGACCTCCATCAACGCCTCCACCCCTGACGACGAGGATGCCAATTCAAAGTCAACCGAAGCTGACATGAATGCCGTAAGACATACACGCCTACCCCGTGACGTGCCGAAGCGGCGACAAAGCCGCCCACCACCCACCAATCGCTCGCGCCCCACGAACGACTTCTACAGCCACTTACTACCTACCATCCGCCGCAGTTTTGCTACTACCACTTCAGATTCGGGGCAACCGCGAAGAAATGTGCCAAGGATTGTCAGTGGCCAAAAAACGTGTAAGTAGGCTATCGCTTGTGGCGGTGGCCTCCCGTGTTTCTATTCTTTTCTTTTTACAGGATGCAGGAACGGGCGTGCGATTTTTGGTAGACACGGGTGTTTGTCGTTCTCTTTTGCCAAGGAAACTCTTCAAGGCACGACGTAGTCTGTGTACATCTGCCGACGTCAGCTTGGTAGCTGCCAACGGATCTGCGATACCCACCTACGGTTACGAGAACCTCACATTATCGTTCAGAAACGGTAAATTCAATTGGAAGTTTCTCGTTGCTAACGTCACAATGCCAATCCTCGGTGCGGATTTCCTCTCTCATTTCCACCTTCTGGTCGATGTCGCCCACTGATGATTGGTCAACGCAGACTCGTACTTGTCGACACCTCTTCAACCCACCCCCTCTAACCTCACTCTCCACATCAGCACACCCACGGATGCCTACGCCACCTCCTCACGTCGTACCCGGAAGTTTTCCGTCCAGAACTTCGCCAAACGCCCACGGTTCCTGCCAAGCACGGTATTTATCACCGTATCAAGACGACGGGACCCCCAGTCTTCGCAAAATTCAGACGTCTGGCACCGGAACGATTGGCAGCCGCCAAACAGACGTTCGCCGAAATGGAGGAAATAGGCCTTTGCCAAAAGGCCTCCAGCCCATGGTCGTCACCCTTACACATCGTTCTGAAGAAAAACGGCTCCCTCCGTCCGTGCGGAGATTACAGGCGCCTGAACATGCAAACAGAACCGGATCACTACCCCCTCCCAAACATTGCCGACATGACCTCCTACCTGCACAAAGCGAAGGTTTTCTCTACGCTCGACCTCCTGAAGGGGTATTATCAGGTGCCTATGAACCCAGAAGACATCCCCAAGACCGCCATCACCACTCCGTTTGCTACATACACCTTCAATTACTCCTGTTTTGGCCTTCGTAATGCTGGGGCAACGTTTTAACGTCTCATGGATGGCCTCTTAGGGGACCTCCCTTTCTGTGTATGTTATGTGGACGACATACTTGTGTTCTCCTCCTCAAAAGAGGAACACCTCCGTCACCTGCACATCGTGCTCGACCGCCTGCAACAAAACAACCTTGTAGTCCGGTACGACAAGTGTACCTTTGGCGCCAATGAAGTGTAGTTCTTAGGGCACAGTATCACTCCTGAAGGAGTCCATCCCCTCCCTGAGAAGGTAGCAGCCGTTCAGAACTTCCCCGCACCCTCGACCGTCAAAGCTCAGCAGGAATTATTGGGCATGATCAACTATTATCACCGTTTTCTGCCAGCCATTGCCGCCACTCTTGGTCTCCTCTACGCCTCCCACAAGGGCAAGCCAAAGGACCTGCAGTGAGGTCCCCTTCAAGAAGCAGCCTTCTGCAATGCAAAGAAGGCCCTATCAACTGCTGCGGCTCTAAATTTTCCTATCCCAAACGCCCCTCTCCTTCTCTCCACCGATGCCAGCGACGTCGTTATTGGTGCAGTACTCGAGCAGGTGGTCAAAGACTCGCCCCGCCCATTGGCCTTCTTCAGCAGAAAACTGTCCAAGGCAGAATCGGGTTATTTTACCTTCGATCGAGAATTGCTGGCAGTGCACTTGGCTGTCCGTCACTTTCGCCATTTCTTAGAAGGTACGCCCTGCTTCATTCGCACAGACCACATGCCTCTGGTGCACACCTTCACTCGACAGTCTAACGCCTGGTCCACCCGTCAACGCCGACATCTCTCCGCCGTGGCTGAATACAATTGCACCCTCCAATACGTCCCTGGGAAAATGAATCCCGTTGCCGATGCCCTGTCAAGAAACACGTTGGCTGCCGTTCAACTGGGATTGTATTAGAACGCCCTGGCTGAAGCCCAACGACAGGATCCAGAGTATCAAGCTTGTAGAACATCCTGCAAGTCCCTCCGTTGGGAAGACTTTCCCCTCGAAGACTCCAACACCACCCTCCTCTGTGACGTCAGTATTGGTAGACCGTGACCTTGGATTCCTGCTCCCATGCGCCGACCGGTGTTTGATTTCATTCACGGCCTTTCACATCCCTCGTGCCGTTCTACTGCACAGCTACTGAAGGCAAAGTTCATTTGGCATGGCATTTCTAAGGATGCTAAGGATTGGGTCCGCGCCTGTACTTCTTGCCAAACTTCCAAAGTACATCGACACACGGATTCAGGAGTGGGCACCTTTCCTCAACCTCAGCGTCGTTTTGCAGCCATTCACGTCGATGTTGTAGGCCCCCTACCAACATCACAAGGACATCGTTACCTGTTTACCGTCATTGACCGCTCCACTCGTTGGCCTGAAGCCATTCCCATGGAAACTGCAACGTCTGCCTCATGTACATCTGCCTTACTCTCTGCATGGATTTCAAGATTCGGTATCCCTGAGCATATTACTTCTGACAGGGGAACCACTTTCACCTCTCAATTGTGGACGTCATTAGTGAATCTCCTGGGCATCACCCTACATCAGACAACGGCCTACAACCCCGCTGCCAATGGAATGGTTGAACGTTTTCATCGCACCCTCAATGCAGCTTTGATGTCCCGCTGCGAGGATTGCAACTAGTTTACTCAGCTTTCCTGGGTCCTTCGGGACTAAGGACCACTCCTAAAGACGCCCTCAACGTCTCGGCAGCTGAAATGGTGTATGGCGACCCGTTGGTCGTCCCTGCCGAATTTTTTCCTTCTACAACCTCCTACGACGATCTCCAGCGCATATGTCACGTTGTGGGAAAATTTACTCCGTGCTGCCAGACTTACAAGCCCCCAGCGAAGCATCACATACCAACGGACTTGCACTCTGCAACGCACGTCTTCCTGCGCAACGACACTAGCAAGCCACCACTAACGCCCCCTTATACAGGCCCTTTCCTTGTGATCCGATGCAGTCCGAAAGCATTCCTCCTAAACATTCAGGGCAAAGAAGACTGGGTCTCCATTGATCGTCTAAAACCTGCTTATCTTCTGCCCAATTACCCGCCTACAGTTCGCCTCTCCAGATCAGGGCGCCCTATTTAACATGTACAGTATGTCATTTTTAGGGGGGGAGCCATGTACCAACCGTGTGTCACACAATTGTACATAATTCCTTTTGCATATATTATGCTTGTATCTTCGCTCTTCCCTTGCACTAAACGAACATGAAAATTCATGTCTGCTGTTTCCTCTGTAACATTGTCTGTCTTATTAACTTGTTATGTTAGGTTTTGTATATAAAGGAGAGTGTTCTATAACAATATAACTCAGTTGATTGCATCCTTCCTTTGAGTTCACAACCCTCTATCGGCCTGTCACAGTAAGGTTAACAGATTATAGCAGACGTACACTAAAGCATGACTATTTCTTCAATGTTTATATCAAATGTAAATCAAGTTACTTTGATTTTAGTCTAAGAAAGGAAAATAATAGTAAGTTGCAGTTGAAATTTTGTATAGGAAAATAAAAGTGAAATGGTTTAATTGAAAAATGTTAACTTTGAAATAAATGAGAAAGGACATAATTAAAATGTTTTCTAAGAGTATAAATGAGAAAGGTGTTCACTAAAATAGAGTCTAGGAAAATAAATGAGTTAGGTATGAATTAAAGTGCTATCAATAGGAGTGAATGAGAAAGGTCTTCATTTAAATGTCTAAGAAAATCACCGAGAAAGGTCTCCATATGAATGCTGTCTAGGAAAACAAATGAGAAAGGTCTTCATTAAAGTGCCGTCGTGGAATATAAATGAGAGCGGTCTTCAACAAAATACTATTTATAAAAATTAAGTCGAATTTTCTTCATTAAGATTCTGACTAGAAAAATGCATAAGAAAAGTAAAATGTTGTAATGGAAAATAAATTAGAAAGTTCTAATTAAAATATTATCTAAAACCTTTTTGCAAAAAGGAATTCCTTAGAACTCTTTTTAGGGAAATAAATGAAGTAAGCCTTCATTAAAATAAAGTCTAGAAAAAAAACAAACATGAGAAATGGCTTCATTAGAAAGTTGCATGGAATGATAACTGGGAAATGGCTTCATTAAAATGTTATGAGAGTGAGTTACGCAGTGGTAACTGAGGAGCAAGGTAAATGCAGCTAACACATGTCAAGTTTATATACAAGAGAATAAGAGGAAGGAAGTCACAAAAATTAAAATACAATAATTCATGAAAAGAGAGGATTAAACAGGTTCTGTTAACAATGAAGCGTAGAGCGAGATATAAAATAAAAAAGAACATACTGTTACAGTGTAGTAGCATGTGTGAAACGCTTGCGGTGCATGGCTCTAAGTCTAACCCCACTAAAAAAAACATACATGTGAAATGGGGTGCCCTATTCATGACAGCCATACTGTAGGCAGGGCATCTTGCAGGAGATACAAAGGTTTTAGGCAATCAATGGCAATTCAGTCTTCTTAGACACAAATGATGATTAAGAAAGCCTTCAGATTGGGACAAATCCTGAGGAAAGGGTCAGTTTAAGGATACATTAGTGGTGGCTTGCTAGTGTCCTTGTGCTAGAAAATGTATGGCTCAGAGTACAAATCTGTCGATGTATTGTAGACATGAAATAGAAATTACCCAATACTATCATTGGGTCACCATACACTATTTCAGCAACCGAGACAGCCAGGGTGTCATTAGAAGTGGTCCTCAGTCCAAGAAGGACCCAGGGAGGCTGGGTAAACCAATTGGAAACCTTGTATCGGGACATCAAAGCTTCTTTGAGGGTGCGATAAAAACGTTCAACCATTAACATGGAAGAAAAGGTGTAAACAGTTGTCTAATGAATAGAGATTTACAGGAAATTCAATAATAATATTCCTAATTGAGAGGGGTAAATGGTCTCCTTGTCAGATTTAATACACAAACGGATACCAAATCTCGCTATCCAACCTGAGAATAAGGCAGATTTGTAATAGGCAGACGTTGCAGTTTTCATGGGAATAGTTTCATGCCAATGAGTAGAGTGGTCGATGACGGTAAATAGGTAACAATGTCTTTGTGATGTGGGTAGGGGACCTACTAAGTACACTTGAATGTGGGCCTAATCCATGATGCGGACCAAATCATTAACATACTTCATAATGCGGGGTCAAATGAACATTGTCTTCAGTAGCTTTGCATTAGATCTGCACGAAAGATGTGAAAGGACATGAATGAAATCAAACACTTGTCGCCGGCTTGGAGAGGGTATCCATGATCGGGGTCTACAGGCACTAATGTCACAGAGGAGGGCGGTGTTGGAGTTGTAGAGGGTGATGTTTTCCGAACGGAGGGGTATGTAGGATGTCCTAAAGGACTGGTAATATGGAACTTTTCGTTGCACTTCTCCTAAGGCGTTGTAATAGAATCCCAGGTGAATGCCGACATATGTATTTCATGACAGGTCATTGGCATCAGGATTCATTTTCCAAGGGACGTGATGAAGGTAGCAACTGAATTCCAGAACAGACGGAGAGATGTCAGTGTTTACAGGTGGACCAGGCATCACACTGTCAAATGTACGCATGCAGCAGAAGACTGATGTCCTTGCGAATGACAAAGGGCATACCTTCTAAGAATTGGCAGAAGTGACGGATAGCTAATGTAACACCATTAAATTGCGGTCGAGGGTAGAGTATTTGGATTCCACCTTGGACAGTGCTTTACTGAAGAAGGCCAATGGGCAAGGCAAGTTGTTCACCACCAGCTTCAGTACTTCATCAATATCGATGTTACTGACATCGATAGAGATAAGGATAGGGGCATGAGTCACAGGAAAAGTGACAGTAGCAGCTGTTGAGAGGACCTTCTTTTTGTTGCAGAAGGGCACTTCTTGAATGACAGCCCATTTCAGGTCGTTTGGGTTGCCCTTGAGAGATTAAAAGAGTCGGGCAAGAGTGGCTGTGGTGGCTGGAGGGAGAAGTTGATACTAATTGATCAGGTCTAAGAATTCTTGCAATGCTTTGATAGTTGAGGGTGCAGGGAAGTTCTGAATGGCTGCTTTTTTCTCAAAGAGGGGATCGACTTCTTTAGAAGGGATGTGGTACCCTAGGGACGATACTTCGTTGCCACAGAAGGTACACTTGTCATACCGGACTACAAGGCCATTCTGTTGTAGGTGCTTAAGCACAAAGTGTAGATGATGTAGGTGTTCCTCTTTGGAGGAAAAGAACACAAGTATGTCCCCATGTAACATACAAAGAAGGAGAAGTCCCCTGAGATGAAATCCATTAGGCGTTTAAAAGTAGCCAAAGCATTACAAAGGCCAATATAGGACTAATTGTAGGTGTATGTACCCAAGGGGATGGGGATGAAGGTCTTTGGGATGTCTTCTTGGTTCAAGAGAACCTGATAATATCCCATCAGGAGATTGAGAGTAGAGAAAACTTTCAATTTAAGCAAATGGGAGATCACATCGGCGATGTTTGGGAGGGCACTAGTGATCTGGTTGTATCTGGCTGTTAAACCACACATTAAAAAAAATTAAAAAATTTCTGGACGATGTGTAAGGGTGACAACTGTGGGCTTCAGGCCTTTTACCAAAGATCCATTTCTTTCATATCCGTAAACATTTGTTTAGCCTCTTCCCAACGATTCGGCGCCAGACGCCGAAATCTGGCGAACACTTGTGGCCCTCTTATTTTGATATGATGATAAAGACTGTGTTTAACTAGAATCGTGGGCACTTGCGGAAGTTTTGAATGGAAGATTTATGGGTACAGCATGAGGAGTTGGATATAGCAAGGTTGGGAGGGCCCGGTTGAGGTGTTAACGAGTAAGAGGAAAACCCGGCCAGGGATTGGCAATCTGACGTCAGTAATGAGAAACTTCCAATTATATTTGCCATTCCAAAGGATAATGTGAGGTTTTGGTTACTGTGGGTGGGTATTGCCGCTCCATTGGCAGTTACCAGACAGATGATGGTAGACCAAAAAAATTTCATTGTATCCTGGTGAGAGGTCTTGGCAAAAGAGAAAGTCAAATACCCATGTCTACTAAAAATCTCACCCTCATACCTCCAACATGTAAATAAAAACGAGTTTTGACAGGAAAGGCCATCATCACCATCGAGGGTCTACTTATTTTTTTTTTTTTTTTTTTTGCAGTGGTGAAGGCACTGACAACCATTCGCTAATATCCTCCAAGTACCCTCGAATATAAAGTGGTAGTAGCATAACTGCAGCCTGTGGCTGTCCGTTAGTGACTGTAGAGGTCGCTGGTTGGGGCTAGAGCAATTGGAGGGTGGTGAGATTTGGGCGGATTTGTTATAGCTCCAGCACGTCATGGATAGGCACCCTTGTCCTATTGCCTCCACGTCAGCTTCAGTCAATTTAGACAATTGTCCTCTTTGTCAGAAGTGGCAGCTTTGATGGAGGTCTTGAAAGTGATGAAGTGGCTGTCCAAAAGGGCGTCGACTTTTGTCATCAGATACTTCATTGGCAAAATATCAACATCAGGAATGGCCGTGTGTGCATTTTCAAGACAGCGTGGTACATAGAGTCCATGAAGTAAATTCACCTCAAAAGGAGTCAT